>NC_140938.1:38925819-39163319 GCF_014529385.1 Adiantum capillus-veneris | reverse complement strand
GGTACATGTGTAGTGCTTGGTTGTAGAGCATGCCTATCTTATCGAATTCGGAATCGGAGCTCTGGATGGCAAGTTAAGGTCAGTTGAATTTTTTTCGGGGGTCGAGTCTGACCCCACTTGGCCGCATTGGAGAATGCACCATCTGGCATCGTTTCGGCCTCGCCAAAGTTTTGGGTAATAGTGTGCATCAAGGGGAGCTAGCACAAGTTGACGGTTCGCCAATCGAGTTCCTGGTCTGCAAGATATCGTAGGTCAAAGTTGGGGACTGTCCTGTGAGGGGTGATTACAGATGATTTTTTGGTGTTTTGTCGGTCTTGGATTGCGGGCCTGGAAAAGACGAGAGGCGATGAGGATTATGTTGAAGCAAGTCGCCAGTGCAAACTTTCATTTGGGCTTTGCGGCTTGGTAGTAGGACATTGCAACTATGGAAGGGAGCGTGGAAAAGAAGGCCAAAAAAATAATTTTTTAGTTAAAAATGGGGAGTTTTTGGAGGGGGTTTGGGGGGCTCCAAAAGATGCCACCCCACGGGTTGCCACGTGGCAAGGGAATGGTACCACATGCGCTGAGGGAAGCTACGAATTGCGTGTATATGGGCTGGGCCATGAGCCCCCATTAGCATACAAGAAGGCGTGGAGAGCTTGGAGCTCCAGCTATGCCGGAGGGTCGGCGGCTCTGCGCGAGGCGGCCAATGGGCGCGCCCGCGGTGGTTTTGGGCGAGGAGGCTGGCGAAGGCTCCATGCGCCGGTGGCATGCTGGTGTGGAAGAATCTTGTTGTCGGCGGATGACGTGGCATGCTCGTGATGATGGTGCCCGTTATGATGGTGCCCGTTTCCACGGGCTATAGGCCATCCTTTTTGAAGGAAAGAGGGAGGAGGCATTAGCGACATCGCTAATGCCCCCCCTCCCCAGTGCATAGTTAAGGGAGCAGTCCCGCCGAGGTGAAGAGAGGGCCAGGGTGACCGGGAGGTCTAAAGTCTGAGGGAGGGGTTCCCGTGGGCAGAGAGCATAGAGAGAAGGAGGAAGAATCCGAAAGCTACTAAAGACAAGGGCAAAGGGGCCATTGCAAAGGCCGTCCGGATAGGAGGTGGCTAAGGACCAAAAGTGGCCAAAAGGGTAGTGCAAGGCTGAGTTCCAAAAGGATAAAAATGGAGGTGGAAAAAAATAAAAAATGAGAAAAACCAAGGGGCAATAGCGACATCGCTAATGCCCCCCCCGGCCCCCCCAAGTGCAAAAAAGAGAGAAGAAGAGAGCAGATGGAGCAGGGCGGTGTCCCTCTTCCCAAAAATTACCAAAAATGGGTGCCATATGGACCATTTAAAGTGCAATTTCCCAAATTGAACCCCCCACCCTATAAAAGTAAAAAATTGATCAAATTAGAGGCTTTTTTTGGCCTTTGGAGTGTCGTTTGAAGCTTGCAAAGTGGAGTTCTCTAGCAAGCTAGCCCCTTTGTAACTTTTTCTTAAAAATGGCCATGGTGATGGCAGTGCAAGCCCGTGTATTGGTTTTTTGAAGTGCAATCAAGCCACAGTTGCCTCCCTTGCTGTTGTTTCCCCTTCCTCCCTTCTCTTTCTCCTGCTTTCATGTTTCTCCTCGGTGCCGGCTGTGTGGAAGTGTGTGCCCCCTCGAGCCGGTGGTGTTTTGAGTGAGAGAGTGAGATTGTGTGACTGTGTGCGTGTGTAAGGGTGGAGACAGGTAGTGGTAGTAGGTGTGCCTTGTGTGGTGGTTTGTGGAGTGTGAGCAATAGAAATTGAGCAGACAATGGTCTGTTAGTGTAAAGTGTTTCTTTGAAGGTGTTTTCCGAGAGGATAGGGGTGCTGTGAATTCCCTGAGCTATAGAGAGGCCCTTTTGTTTGTGTTGGGCATGTTCCCCCATTCCCCCTCTCCATCTTCGGGTGCCCCCACTAAGGAGCACATTGGTTTCTCCCAGTTAAATGAAAGAAGCGGTTTTTTGCGTTGGAAGTCATGGGAGCGAGAAGTTATGGACCGATTTTCATAGGAGAAGAGAGCCCTGACGAGTGGGTGTCAGATTTCGAGCTGTATATGCTATCATTGCGTATGCCGAACGAGGATAGTAAAATGCAGACATTTCCTTTGGTGATGCATGGTAGAGCTAAATCATGACACGATGCATTGGAAGGTGAGCCGAAGCAAGCATGGCCAGCTCTACGGGCGAGGTTTCTTCACGACTTTTTCAAGGAGACTTCCCCAATCGAGATGGATGCAAAGCTAAGGCGCTTAAGCAAGATGTAAGTGAAGAATTCAATCTGTTTTTGGGTCATTTTGAAGAGTGTTGGACAGAGCTAGCGGCAGCCATGCAATTGGCTAATGGAGACTACTTCAAGCTGGATAAATTCATGGCGTGTCTGCGTCCCAAGGTGAGAGAAAAGGTCGATTTCGAGAGCCCAGATAATTACAATGGTGCAGTAGACATTGCACGGTCGAAGAGCAGAAAGATAAAGAAAAAGATAGAGCAGGGTGTGTCAGGCTATGAGACGATGGCCCATGTTCGACCGTAGAGTCCGAAAGAGGCTGCACACGAAGATAATCATGGAAATCGAGGTGTAGCTATTGTGCTGCAAAATTGGGTGCACACGGTGCAAGATTTGTCGGAGAAAATGCAGGAGTTGCGGCTCAGTGTGATGGATAGAGGACAGCCAAGAGGATCAAGGGGTAGGGCAAAGCAGTGGCCTGGTAGGTGTTATAATTGTGGAGAAGAAGGGCACTATGCACTCGATTGTCCTCAACCACAGAGAGAAAAAGGAGGTATGTACCCGCTTTTTGGTAGAGGTCGAGGTCGAGATCGAGGTCGAGGGCAGTACAATGGTCCAAGAGAACAAGCGGCGGAGAATCCTATGCAACCAGCTCCACAAAATGGAGGTGAGGTTTCAAGAGTTAACATCATAGGGGTGGATAAGCAGGATGTCAAAATTTTTTCCAATAAGAGAGCAAGAGCTGAGAGGGAGACAGAGACAGAGCGGGAAACTAGAGCTCACAAAGGCAAAGAGAAGGTGTACGACGGTAGAGAGCAGCCCACGTCTAGCAAAAGAAGGAGGCGTTGCAAAATCAAGCAAGCGGATATCCAGCTAGGGCGTGGCTATCCCAAGTACAATCTGGTGAGTGATGTCCAAAATCAAAAGGCAAATATTACTTTTGGTCAGCTGTTAGCTTTAAATCCAAAGTTAAGGAGGCAGTGGTCCACAAGTGTTAGCACCAGGCTACCAAGAGCTAAGGGAAATGTGCAAGCAATCCAAAACATGGCTTTGAGGGTAGGTAGTCCAACTAATGTTCTTCCGTTGGTAGATGAAATTATAGAGAACAGAATGCAGGTACAAGCCTACATAGATGGTGGAGTGTAGGTTTGTATCATGACAGAAGCAGCCATGAAAGAGACGGGGGTCAAGGCAATAGTCAAGCCAAATGTGCGCATGAGGATGGCTAACCATACCAAAGCCAGGTGTCTGGGTGTGGCTCAGGATGTGAAGGTCAAGGTGATGGGCATAGAGTGCCTAATAGACTTTTTTGTGATGAAGGCAGGATATAATGCTTATCCAATCATTTTGGGTAGGCCGTGGCTTTTGGCAATAGGAGCAAAGCAAGATTGGGAGAGCAAAGTGTTCACTTTTCCTGACAAAGAGAGAGGCAGACAAATTGTGCTTGATTTGAAGACCAAGGAGAGCAGTTCTCATCCTATGGCAGTTAAAGATGAGGGCGATACGACAAGCTATGAGTACGAAACAGAGATGGGCTATGATGAAGGCTATACTAGCACAGAGGAAGAGGAGAGAGAGGATGACATGTTGAAGATAGATGCAGACTTATTCGGAGTCACCATAGATGACTCCCCGCCTAAGGAAGAAGGTATGCAGCCTCAAGCTCATGGTTTAAGCATAGAGGAGGTTTCAAGCATGATAAGTGAAGACTTAACCAAGGGTGAAAAGGAAGGTTATGTTCAACCGTGTGAATCCTATCCAATTTTTTTTGCGACGCAGTACAAGCATTTGCAAGGTGCAAAAGGGGTGGAGCACAAGATTGTTCTTAAGGAGGTACATAAGCCTAAAGCACAGAAGCTGAGAAGACTAGGGGAAATCCAAAAGGAGGCCCTTTGGCAGGAGATTAATAAGCTACTGGATGCAGGCATCATATATCCTGTGAAAGAGTCAGAGTGGGTCTTGCCAGTGGTCATAACCCCTAAGAAGAATGGGAAATGGAGAGTGTGTGTCAACTACAAGCCATTGAATGTCGCGACCAAGAGGAATCACTATCCCTTACCATTTCAAGATTAAATCCTAAACCAGGTGGCTGGGCATGAGAGATACTCGATTATGGATGGCTTTTTAGGGTACTTTTAGATAGGGATTGCGCTTGAAGACCAGTTGAAGACCACATTCATATCTCCATGGGGTTGTTTCTCTTACCGCAAGATGCCGTTCGGATTGGTGAATGCATATGCCACCTTTCAAGGTTGGATGAATAGGGTATTTGGTCCATACCTAGGCCGTTTTATTAAGGTCTTCATTGATGATACCGGCTGCTATAGTTCAAGGTCGGATCACCTATTGAAGCTCCAATTATGCTTTCAAAGGCTTGATGAAGAAGGAGGTCAGTTGAATCCCAAGAAGTGCAAGCTAGCACAACCTCGAGCGCAGCTATTGGGTCATGTGGTGTCGCAAAACGGTATAGAGGAGGATCCCAAGAAGGTGAAGGCATTGGTGTTGATGGAGCCGCCATCAGATTGTAAGGTTTGGCTTCATTTGTTCATAAGATGAAGTATTTATCACATTTCTTTTGGATGCTGTCGCAATATGTGCATCCTCTTCAAAAGAGGGCTCAGCAAGTGCATGGTTATGAGTGGGATGGGGAATCTCAGGAGGCCTTTGATAGAGTCAAGGAGATTCTGTGTCAGTTGCCAGCGGTGTGTCCTCCTAATCGAGAGGACGAATTTTATGTGTCTATGATAGTGGGCACATTCGCTATTGGAGCGGTTCTAGTGCAAAAGGTAGGGAGAAGCTACAAGCCGATATACTTCGAGAGCAGGGTGATTAGCCCAGGAGAGGCTACCTACACCGAGGCAGAGCAATGGGTGATGGCTTTGGTCTTCGCTTGCAAGAAGTTCAAAGTCCATTTCATTGTGCGTAAGTTTTTTGTGTTGACGGCTAATAATTTCTTGCCAGAGGTAGTGCTACATTTGAAGCCAGGAAGGAGGATTATGAAGTGGGTGTTGGAGCCACAAGAGTTCGAGTTCGATTTCAAGGTAGATCACACGAGTCGGTCTCACCTGGCAGACATTCTGGTCGGCAAAGCCATCGATTTTCCGGCCTATCCAAGAGTGGTGTGAGATGAAGTTAAGGAGGAACCCGACTTGGAGGATGCTTTTACAATGTGGTTCGACAGAGCATATCGAAGGGTAGTGCAAAAGGCAGGAGGAGGTGTGGTGATAGAGGATCCACATGGCAAAACTATATTCTCAAGGACGTATGATATGGAGGATGTCCACACCAATAATGAGGCGGAGTATCTCACTCTGCATTTGGGTTTAAAGCAGTGCATAAAGTTCGGCATTTCAAGGTTGGTGGTGAAGGGAGATGCGTTGCTAGTCATCACGCAACTATTTTGCCAATGGTAGGTAAAGCGCGATTCTTTGAAGCATTGTTCTTTTTCCATCAAGAAGATGTTGAAGTCTTTTGAAGAAGTCCAATTCAAGCATGTGAGAAGAGAGCAGAACCAAGATGCGGATTAATTGGCTAGCAGCAAAGTACAGTTACATATTGCAGGTTTATATGTGGCCCCAACCACTTATGCAGGTAGAGAGACTCTTAAGGAGATTGAAGGTTTTTTGGGTACGGCAATGTTCAAAAGGTTTGTCCAAGCTACAAAAGACAAGAGTGGTGCAAAAGGCCCGCAAATTCACTCTGGTAGGTGAAGATCTTATGAACTATGGGCGTGACAGAGTGCTTAGAAGGGTGCTATACAAAGAGGAGATAGGAATGGTGCTGGAGAAATTCCATGAAGAGAGCGGGCATCAGGGCAAATATCAGGTTCTGTTTTGAGTGCTTAGAGCAGGCTTTTGGTGGCCTTCCATTGTGAAGGATGTGCATTATTGGTGCAAGACATGTCACGAGTGTCAAACTATAGGTGAAAGACGACTGGTAGCGGAGTTACATGGCGCCATCATCGCACAAAGTGCCTTCGAGAAGTGGGGTCTGGATGCCATAGGCCCTCTCCCAAAGTCTACAAGCGGTAAGAAGTACGTGGTGATAGCCATTGACTGCCTTACAAGGTGGGTCGAGGCCAAAGTAGTGAAGGAAGTAAATGCTAATGTGGTGGCTCAGTTTGTATTTGATAATATTTGTTGCCGTTTTGGTGTTCCAAGGGTGTTAGTTTTTGATAGGGGTCAGGGGTTTCGAAGCAAGCTCATGAGTGCATTAGTGGAAAGTTAAAGATTCAGCATCGGTTTTCCTCACCCTATCACCCCCAATGCAATGGTCTAGTCGAGAGTGCTAATGGTCAAATCGTCAAGATGTTAACGAAGTATGTGTATACGCAGGAAGCTGAATGGGAAGCAAATCTAGAGAAGTGTCTGTGGGCGTATAGGACGTCCTATAAAGTGGCTACAAACTTCACTCCATTCAAGCTAGTCTATGGTAAGGAGGCTGTGTTGCCGGTGCATGCACAAATAGGTGCTTTAAAGGGTATGTGGCATGTCAATGCCACTGAACAAGGGGTTCTACAGGATCAGATAGCCAATTTAGAGGCTTTGCAGATGGACAAAGAGGTAGCAACAGACTATTATGTGAAGCAGAGAGAGAAATGGATTGCCAAGTTCAATCAGAACCTGCCGGACAAGAAGATAGAGGAAGGAGACTTAGTCATGAAGTACGAAAGCTACCTGGATTTCACATTCCAAAAAAAGTTCAAGAAGAAGTGGGCAGGTCCATATAAAGTGAAGAAGTCCTTTCCGAACGAGACCTATCAGCTGGTAAGATCAAATGGCAAGCTTCTTAGAAACAGGGTAAATGGTGTGTGGCTCAAACTGTATTTCGAGAGGGATCTAGTACCTGAAGTGCAGCAAATTATAGTCAAGGGGGGTGGGCAACCCACCTAAATGGTGTGTGGCTCAAACTGTATTTCGAGAGGGATCTAGTACCTGAAGTGCAGCAAATTATAGTCAAGGGGGGTGGGCAACCCACCTAAAGCATGCCAGGTGTGAAAGGAAGGAGATGAAGCTTTTGTACATAGCCTGTACACACAGTTTGAAGGAGTACGAGCGGAAGTGCGACGCGAGAGAGAGTGCGAGAAGAAGAGCACGACGATATGGTGAACTCGCTCTACTATAATGTGTAGAGCATAGTGAGTTCTTATTAGGTTTTTACAAAAGAATATGTGTACATACCTGGCGGCCCGCCCACTTACCTGGGCGACCACATTGGGCTTTATGCCCCAACAACCTCCCACTTAACACTAGGTTGGTAACCTAACAGGACATAAAAGTGTCCTTTCAGGGTTTTGAAAAAAACCTCCAAAACCATAGTAGATCCACTCATTTTGTAAAATCCTTTCATGAGGTTATAGTTCAACGCCTACTACACATGGAAAAAATAAGAAACTTGTAAAATTTCTCCTCTTTTGGTCACACCAAGCCTCCAAAGTTGATGGACCACTACATTTTCATCAAAACAATCATTTCTTACGTTTTGTTACATAAAAATAAGATTAGGGATTTTTGTAGGACTTGAGATAAATTCCCTAGTTAACTTCAAGGGGTTGGTGATCAGAACATATGATTGCTTCTCACTCACTATTTTTTGTTTTGCCAAAAGAAATAGGTACAAAAAAGTTGAATTTTTACCATTCTGCAAACCTATCATCAAAGTTTCTATAGCCACGCTCAATACAAATAATATATGCATGTTTTCTTAGTTACCTATTGTCCTTCAGGTTCATAAGGAGCCATGGAGCATGTCAAAAGAATAATACATCTCTTACCAAGGGCAATTTTGGGGACAAAGATGAAGTACTAAATACAGCAAACATGAAAAAACTGGGTTCAACATTATGAGTTGTAGAATCCCATAGAAACTATTCAATATCTAGACAAATTTGATCCTTATGACTAGATATGGTTACTACCTACAAAATGCATGTAGTTGTCACAAGAAACTAACAATATTGAAAAAGCTATACTTGATATACTAGAATGTTTCGTTTTCTTCTATAATTGAAAAAATCAACCATCGTTGTCTACTATGCAAAATAGGGTATTAGGTGCCCCAAAACTCAAGGAATATTAGCTTTATGTTACAATATGCGACATAGAAAATCAAAACTACATTTGGATATCATGAAAGGCACTAAAAAAATCATAGAAGAGCTAAAATTGGCTAAAAAACAGGATTTGATAATTTTTGTAATTTGGTCATAACTTACAACTTTAATATTATTTCTCCCTAGAAGCATCAGGACATGTTGATGACTACTAAATATAGTTCTCTAGCATTATAGACCTCACAAACATGAATTCTAGAGTGGTATGGTTGCAAAAAGTTGCAAAAATCCAAAAACAGGACCCGTTTTTTCACACAGTTTAGGTTGTGAAATGTTGTGCAAGGACAAGGTTAAAGATGGAATTGATATTCCAAAAAAATGTCGAGTTTTTTTCAGCTCATGAGACAACTTTCTAGACAGCTAGCACCTCAAAATCCATTTTGAAACTCTTGACATAATTCAAGGAAAATGATCACTTAACGAGACATAAAAGTGTCCCAGGACATAAAGGTGTCCCATTACCAACCTAGTGTTAAAGTCCAATGTGGTACTTTAAGTGTGAGAGAAGCTATTATACAAGCTAATATACAAGAGATGTAGAGAAGTGATGTACTACCCTACACCTAACTGCTTGCGAAAATGCGCAAAGCTCTCTGAGGGAAGTCCTTTTGTAAGTAGATCAGCAGGATTTTCTGTGGTGTGAACTTTGACAAGCTGAAGTTGCTTACCCTCGAGCATTTCCCTGATGAAATGATACTTCACATCCACATGCTTTGTCTTTGAGTGATAAACTGGATTGCGAGCCAATTGTATAGCACTTTGACTATCACAATATAACACAGGCATCTCTTCTTTGATTCCCAAATCTGTTACTAGTCGATTAAGCCAAATTGATTCTTTGCATGCCTCTGATGCTGCAACATATTCAGCCTCTGTAGTAGACTGAGTAACACAATCTTGTAATCTACAACGCCATGATACTGCTCCACCAGCCAATGTAAAGACATACCCTGATGTAGACCTTCGGTTGTCTAAGTCACCTGCATAATCTGAGTCTGTAAAACCCTTTACACTTAGCTCCTGACTCCCATAGCATATACGCATACTCTTTGTAGCTTTCAAGTATCTCAATATTCCTTTCACTGCCTCCCAATGTTTCTTGCCTGGGTTTGACATGTATCGACTTACTACTCCCACTGCAAATGCAATGTCTGGGCGAGTAGCAATCATTGCATACATCAAACTACCCACTGCAGACGCATATGGAATCTTATCCATTTCAGCCTGTTCTTCCTCAGACACAGGACAATCTTGTTTGTTAAGTTTCACATATGGTGGCAATGGAACACTCAATGCCTTTCCCTGCTCCATATTGAAACGTCGCAAAACCTTGTCAATATACTCTGTTTGAGATAAACAAATCAACTTCTTTGATCTGTATCTCTCAATGCGCATACCAAGTATATGACTTGCCTCACCCATGTCTTTCATGTCAAACAATTTTGCCATCTTTGACTTCAAAGCTGAAATTTATTCCAAGTGCTTGCCAGCAATCAACATGTCATCCACATACAAAATAAGGATCAGCCAACTGCCATCCTTAGCCTTCTTTGTATATAGACAGTGATCGAACTCACTACGTTTGTAGCCTTGAGAAAGCATAAACTTGTGGAATTTATGGTACCATGCCCTCGGTGATTGTTTTAAGCCATAAAGACTCTTTAACAACTGGCATACCCAATCTTCCTTGCCTTTCTCAACAAACCCTTCTGGCTGCTGCATGTAAATTTCCACATCTAAATCACCATGCAAGAACGCTGTCTTGACATCCATTTGGTGCAACACCAAATCTAATATGGCAACCAATGCAAGAAAACATCTCAATGTAGTCATCTTGACCACCGGAGAGAAGACTTCATCAAAGTCAATGCCTTGTTCTTGCTTAAAGCCCTTGGCAACAAGCCTTGCTTTGTACTTTGGCTGACTATCATGAGCGGTGATCTTATACCTGTAGACCCATTTACAAGGTAGAGCCTTTTTGCCCTGTGGTAATTTAACTAGCTTCCATGTCTTGTTTTTATGCAGAGATGTCATCTCTGACTGCATGGCCAATTGCCAATTCCCGGAGTCCTTCATTTGCACTGCTTCCTTGTAACATGAAGGCTCATTGCAATCAGTCAACATGACATAGTTCATAGATGGAACAAACCTATCAGGAGGTCGCGTGACACGTCCAGATCTACGCACAATAGGTGGCTCAGGCTCAGCCACAACCTGTGGTTCCACTCTATCCTGTCCTTGCTCCTCTTGAGCCCTGACATTTTGTCTTGCACGTGCAGGTCCATCTTCTTGGAACACAACTCTTCTAATCTCCTCAACCCTCTCTGGTTTAGAATGATATTTGGATTCATTAAAGTGAACATCATTGCTGCGGACAACCTTTCTGGATTCGGGATCCCAAAGTCTGTACCCCATCTCACCAGAATTACCATAGCCTAGAAAGATGCACTTTCTACTCTTTGGCTCAAGTTTGTTCCTAAATTCCTTTGGAACGTGAGTATATGCCTCACAGCCAAAGACTCTGAGATGCTTGTATGAGGGCATTTTGCCTGACCATACCATCTCTGGCACTAAATCCTTCTGGAAAACCTTGCTAGGAGATCTATTTACGAGATGAGCAGATGTTGATACAGCTTCAGCCCAAAACCCATTTGGCAGCTGTGCATTAGACAACATAGTTCTGACCTTCTCTTGTATGGTCCTATTCATCCTCTCAGCAACACCATTTTGAGGAGGATTGTAAGGAGCAGTAAGTTCACGTTTTATACCTTTTGACTCACAAAAGTCCTGAAAGGCCTTTGAAACATACTCTCCACCATTGTCAGTGCATAAGCATTTAAGCTTCTTGCCACTCTGATTCTCCACAAGTGTCACAAACGTTTTGAAAACACTAAACGCTTCATCCTTGTGCTTGAGAAAGTAAACCCATACTTTCCTCGAGTAATCATCTATAAATGTCATAAAGTAAGAAGCTCCCCCTAGAGATAGGTTAGGCATAGGTCCACACAAATCACTATGAACAAGTGCCAACTGTGTATCTCTTCTACTGCTTCTATGCTTATGTGGCTACTGTGTTTGCTTACCATACAGAAAATGTTCATAGAATTCAAAATCATTAAATGAAAATCCAGGCAAATAACCAGAACGAGACAAGATTTCCATTCCCTTCTTGGACGTATGTCCTAACCGGCTATGCCACAAAGAAACGTTCGGCTGCTCGGTTACATTGATTACATTTTTAGAGACATTTGATACCTGAATCATGTAAAGTCCTCCAGACTTTACTCCATGTGCTACTGTCATAGAACCCTTGGATATCTTCCACATGTTCTGTCCAAAAGTGGTGACGTAGCCAGCATCATCAAGTAAACCTGTGTTGATCAAGCTCTTCGTAATTGCGGGAACATGTCTCACATTCTTCAGCGTGAAAGAAGAGACATTCTGAAACTTCAATTGAACATCTCCAACACCTAAGATCTCACATGTCTGCCCATTGCCTAGCCGAACATGATCTTTAGTTTTCACATAAGAAGTAAACCACTCCTTGTTTGGAGACACATGAAGTGATGCCCCTGAGTCTATAATCCAGTCACTCACTGCATTTCCATCAGATGTTGTAAGAAGAGCTGAGTCCATTGTATTCTTCAAGAAGTAGATGTCTCCTGACACTAGAGTGTCATCCACTGCAACAGTGTTTGTCACATTTATTTCTTGAATCTTCACGGAGGACTTGTTCTTCTCACCATGGTCTTCAGCTTTCTCTTTGCCTTTTTCTACTTTCCATTCTCTGCAGTCTCTTTTCATGTGACCCTTCTTGCCACAATGGTAGCATTCTATGTCACTCTTGCCTTTAGCACTGCGGGACTTGCTACGAGATTGATTCCTCTTTCCACCTTTGTACTTTTCTTTGGTCCTTCCCCTGACAACTAAGGCTGTTCCTTTGCCTTTGTCCATTGTCTTTCTATTGGTTTCTTCAGTAAGCAGACTTCCTTCTACACCTGCTATGTTCAAACCATCTGGAGGTGCAGAATTACTCAAAGCTGTGAGAAAAGTGTCCCAACTTTCCGGCAATGTGATCAACAGGAACATAGCTCTAACAGGTTCATCAAACTTGACACCTTGAGCTGACAACTAACTATAGATTGTGTTGAATTCATTCAGATGATTGGACATAGGTGTCCCTTCTTTCATCTTCAAATCAACAAGCTTCTTAAGCCAGTATACCTGTGAAGCTGCACTCTGCTTCTCATAAAGATCACTCAGCTTTAACCATGCTTGATAAGCCGACATCTCGTCTGCTACATTGAAGTAAACGCTTTCTGCCAAAGTCAGCATAATGGTAGAAAGTGCCAATTCATCCATTTCGCTCCATTCATCTTCGTCCATATCTTCAAGTTTTATCCCCTTGAGCTTTATAGGTTTTATCTGCTTCTTTTGTACCAACAAGTGCCAAATCTGCTTCTTCCACAATGGGAAATTGGTTCCATCCAGCTTCTTGATGTTGTAAAGAGCAGTGTCCTGTGATCCAGCCATAGGCTACGCATCACAGTAGTTTACTTTTCTGGGAAAAGTTCGGCAGAGTTTCCCCTGTAAACTGACCTCTGAACTAATATCAACCTGTCAAATGAACCAAGAAAGCTTCAGATTCTGCATAAATTTCGGCAGAGTCTCCTTTGTAAAATGGCTATGGTGTACTCTAAAACAGACCAAAAAACAACTCAAAAACACTGTCTCTCTGACACTGTAAGCTGTGGGTAAACCTGTCCTGCACCTGTACTGTCTCTGACTGTTCTGTCACTGTCCTGTAAGCATAGACTGTGACAATGCCTCAACGGCAGTAAAGAAAAGATGCAATCCCAACTGTCTAACTCACAGTCAATACATCCTAGCTGCCTATCTAAGGGTGCTCGAGGGATCGCTCCAAGACCTGTATCACCGAAAGGATCTCAACATTCGAGAATCCCCCAGCTCAATAAAACCTCACTCGACCCTCAACAAAGGCTGCAGTAAATCTGACAGTACATAGACTTCCCACAAAGTCATACATCCACAAATTTCCCACTATATGATGTAACCGCTGTGGCGGTTGTTTGCTGCGTAACTCACAGCCAGCAAACCCTCAACAAACATACATCATCTCTGACAATACATCCCATGTGGAAGTACCTGCAATGTCAGGATGAAATCTGGAATATCAAGTAGCAAACACAAGCTACCTGATGAACTAGTGGATGTCGCCTACAGTCTGTGTGTAGATGCGCCCGTGTCGTATGTGACACGCCTCCAAGAACTGTGAGCCGTCCTTCGATGTGTAGACAGCCACAAATCAACACTCTGGGAGTGTCGATATCGTCAGCACCTGCAGTCGTAGGCCGAAAACCCCAAATTTGCAGAGTCGGATCTGCACCCGTCGAGACCACGTAGTCGAAAATGGCCTGCGCAGACCTTTGTCGAAGCCAAACGGTGGCCGAGATGACCTCAGAATGAAATTCTGACAACATCGAGCCCTTTTTGTCCCCACGAGATTTCGGGCCGTGTCTTCGCCTATCGAATTTCACTCCAATCTGAGTTGGTGACTCTAGCCTCCTGCAGTGCTTCCCCGAGCCTCGATCTGAGCTCTGATACCAATTGAAGGAGTACGAACGGAAGTGCGACGCGAGAGAGAGTGCGAGAAGAAGAGCACGACGATATGGTGAACTCGCTCTACTATAATGTGTAGAGCATAGTGAGTTCTTATTAGGTTTTTACAAAAGAATATGTGTACATACCTGGCAGCCCGCCCACTTACCTGGGCGACCACATTGGGCTTTATACCCCAACACAGTTATGGTTTCGTGAGTGCTTTTAATCATCAATTTGGTGTGCCAGTTTTAAAGTTTTGTACATATGCTTTTGGTCGAACATAAATGTTCGACGAGGGGGCTGGGCAATGATGGTGCAGCCAAAGTTGGTCGAAGCTAGGAGGTGGTGTATGCCAAGAAAAGGCAGCCGCCGTCGAGTGCAGTGCAGAAGGCTAGGGCAGGTACCAAGGCCCTAAGCAGCCAAAGGGTAGCGGGAATGTATGCTTAAAGCAGCTTTTTAGGCCAAAAGTGCACCAAGATAGTCCAAATGGGATGGCGGATGAAAATGTCTGGAATGCCAAGTCAAAGATCTTGAATGTAGTGTTCAATGTGCTCTAGAATCTGGTCTAGACAGCTCGTCAAACGTTGCCCCGATGCTCAAGATATCATAGTTTAAAGAAAGACTGTGTAGCAGATCCCCGATGGACAGGGCAACTGGGGACAGGTGACCCAGGCAGGTGTGAGCAGATACATGTGTAGTGCTTGAGTTGTGGAGCATGCCTGTCTTCTCGAATTGCGAACTGGAGCTCTGGATGGCAAGTTAAGGTCAGTTGAATTTTTTCCAGGGGTCAGGTCTAAGCCCACTTGGCCGCATTGGAGCATGCACCATCTGGCATCGTTTTGGCCTCGCCAAATTCTTGGGTAATAGTGTGCATCAAGGGGAGCTAGCACAAATTGACGGTTCCCCAATCGGGTTCCTCGTCTGCAAGATACCGTAGGTCAAAGTACTGTCATGTGAGGGGTGATTACATATGATTTTCTGGTGTTTTGTCAGCCTCGGATTGCGGGCCTGGAAAAGAAGATAGGCGATGAGGATTATGTTGAAGCAAGTCCACAGTGCAAACTTTCATCCAAGCTTTGCGGCTTGGTGGTAGGACATTGCAGCTATGGAAGGGAGCCTGGAAAAGGAGGCCAAAAAAATAGTTTTTTAGTTAAAAATGGGGAGTTTTTGGAGGGGGTTTGGGGGGCTCCAAAAGATGCCACCCCACGGGTTGCCATGTGGCAAGGGAATGGTACCACATGCACTGAGGGAAGCTCCTAATCGTGCGTATATGCGCTGGGCCGTGAGCCCCCATTAGCATACAAGAAGGCGTGGAGAGCTTGGAGCACCGGCTATGGCGGAGGGTCGGCAGCTCTGCGCGAGGCGGCCAATGGGCGCGCCCGTTGTGGTTTTGGGCGAGAAGGCTAGCGGAGGTGCCATGCGCCGGTGGCGTATTGGCGTGGAAGAATCCCGCTATCAGATGATGTGGCATGCCCGTGATGATGGTGCCCGTTCCCGTGGGCCATAGGCCGTCCTTTTTGAAGGAAAGAGGGAGGAGGCATTAGCGATGTCGCTAATGCCCCCCCTCCATAGTGCATACTTAAGGGAGCAGTCCCACCGAGGTGAAGAGAGGGCCAGGCGACCGGGAGGTCTAAAGTCTAAGGGAGGGGTTCCCGTGGGCAGAGAGCATAGAGAGAAGGAGGAAGAATCCGAAAGCTACTAAAGACAAGGGCAAAGGGGCCATTGCAAAGGCCGTCCGGATTGGAGGTGGCCAAGAACCAAAAGTGGCCAAAAGGGCAATGCAAGGTTGCTCCAAAAGGAAAAAATGGGGGTGGAAAAAAATAAAAATGGAGAAAAACCAAGGGGCAATAGAAGCGACATCGCTAAAGCCCCCGCCTCCCCCCCCCCCCCCCCCCCCCCCCCCAAGTGCAAAAAGAGAGAAGAAGAGAGCAGATGGAGCAAGGTGGTGCCCCTCTTCCCAAAAAATACCAAAAAAGGGTGTCATATGGACCAATTAAAGTGCAATTTCCCAAATTGAACCCCCCACCCTATAAAAGTCAAAAATTGATCAAATTAGAGGCTTTTTTTTGGCCTTTGGAGTGTCGTTTGACGCTTGAAAAGTGGAGTTCTCTAGAAAGCTAGCCCCTTTGTAACTTTTGCTTAAAAATGGCCATGGTGATGGCAGTGCAAGCCCGTGTATAGGTTTTTTAAGTGCAATCAAGCCATAGTTTCCTCCCTTGCTGTTGTTTCCCCTTCCCCCCTTCTCTTTCTCCTGCTTTCATGTTTCTCCTCGCCGAAGTGTGTGCCCCCCCGGGCCGATGGTGTTTTGAGTGAGAGAGTGAGATTGTGTGACTGTGTGCGTGTGTAAGGGTGGAGACAGGTAGTGGTAGTAGGTGTGCCTTGTGTGGTGGTTTGTGGAGTGTGTGAGCAATAGAAATTGAGCAGACAATGGTCTGTTAGTGTAAAGTGTTTCTTTGAAGGTGTTTTCCGATAGGATAGGGGTGCTATGAATGCCCTGAGCTATAGAGAGGCCCTTTTGTTTGTGTTGGGCATGTTCCCTCATTCGCCCTCTCCAACGTGCTTAGCAAAGCAACCATTTTCAAAAGTTCTTAGCAAAGCAACCATTTCAAACAAGCGATGGGAAGCAACCATTTCCTAATGAACGAGGTATGTTATGGATTCTCTATTTTCTCTTTATTTTTTAAATTTATGTGTGTGTGTGTGTGTGTGTGTGTGTGTGTGTGTAGTAGTAGTAGTAGTAGTAGTAGTAGAGAACAAAAGGGGAAGAGGGGGAATGTGCTTTTGTGTTTACCTCTTCTTTGTAGTGCGGTTGAGCTTCCACTAGTTTGAGCTTCCAAAGACGATGGCGGAATACCCCCTTGCCGAAACTTGGACGAAACCCTCTTCAACAAAACTTGAGAAGCTTGGAGAAGGATAGAGGGAGAAGGGAGAGGTGGAGGGCGGGGGCAGGGGCAGGGGGAGAAGTGGGAGACTTGTTGACAGAGAGAGAGGGTAGGGAGATGGGGGGTGGGGGAGGGGGGGGGGGGGGGGGGGGAGCTTGGGAGTGAGGGTGGAGAGCAAGAACGCAGGGTATGCTGCAAAAACGCGGCATACTTTACCTTCTTTCCTTTTTTAGGCGCTAGTTATTACCGCACCTATTACCGCGTCCATTACTGTGTATATTACCTCGGCCAGTCGTTTCAAACGAATACATGCGAATCCGAGGTTGAAGAGGGGGGGGGGGGTACAAACCACCCCCTCTACCCTTAGCTATACATTATTTCATTTTTTAGCCTTTTGAGTTTTTTGATGAAGATGTTTTATTTTTTATGGATACTTTATCTTGTAGTACTTTTAAATGTTTATTAATTGAATTTTTTAAAATCTCTTTTAGTTAAAGAATATTTTTAACACTCATTGTCATTTATTCCCTTTGACTTTAACTATATGTAATTTTTCTAATGGAATTAAGTGTTTTTCTAAATAATTAATTTTTAGGACACATGACTAAATAAACAACCTTTCGTGTGTGCAAGACATCGACTGGGATGATTGTGGTCCTCCTAGAGGCTCAGAGCAAGGTTGTTGGCTCAAGGAAAAACTACCTTGTCCTTGCGCCAAGTGCAAAAGGGCAATTCCTTGCTTGAGATGCATTGCTTTGGAGTACGTGGAGAACCAAGGGCTTTGGCATCCTTGGAAAGCGCTCCGAGAGATGATAGCGCGACTCACCCGTCGCTTGAGGAGGTGCCCCATTGGTGTGTGTTCGGTGGTGGTGCACCGACACGCAAGGCTGAACAACAGAGGCAAGAGCGACTAGGCAATTTGGATGCACCGCATGGTGATCCTCCCATTGGCTCTACGTCGGCAACTCCTATGGCATCTTCGTCGCACTTTGAGGTAGAGGATGAGAACATGTTCTACATGTGCGATGAGTTACTAGCTCATAAGCGCTATGTGTGCGAGGAGGATTGTCAGCCCTGCACTAAACAGACTGCCAAAACAGAGGATAGATTGATGACGAGTGCCCGAACACCTCTTTACAATGGTGCACGGTACTCGGTGCTCCGAGCATCGTTGTAAGTACTCAACTTGCAAGAAAAATTCGGTTGGAGTAATGCAAGTGTCAATGCACTACTTCTGTAATTATGGAATGTGGCTTTTATATACTCTCTCTCTCTCTCTCTTTATGGTGTCATCTTCTAGGAATTATACTAATACGCATGTTTGTTGTAGTTTGATGGGAAAAATGTTGCCAGAAGATCACCACATGCCTCCAAATCATCGACCAGCTAGATCGTATGTCACTGCACTTGGAATGGAGTATGAGCGCATCCATGCGTGCGTCAATGACTGCATGCTATACCGCAATGAGCATGCACATGCTACCTGATGTCCTATGTGCGGGGAGGCACGATACAAGACAGAAGTGAGCGGGGCACACCTACCCTGCAAGGTATTGAGACATTTTCCATTAATTTCTCGCATCCAACACATGTTTAAAAGCAGATCTAATATGGAGCTTCTCGTGTGGCATGCAAACCATCGCTCAAATGATGGAATGATGCATGTCCCTGCCGATTCACCTGCATGGAGGCACATCAAAACTCAATGGCCAGAGTTTGGGTTGGAGCCTCGACACTTGAGGCTTGGGTTATCAAGTGATGGTGTCAAACCCTTTGGCACTAAGTCTACTTCATGGAGCACTTGGCCTGTGGTGATTGTCAACTACAATATTCCACCATGGGAGACAACCAAGAAGGGAAATATACTTCTTTCCTTGCTTGTGCCAGGGAAGTACAAAGTGTCAAATATTGACATTTACCTCGATCCCCTCATCGAGGAGTTGGAGGAGTTATGGAGAGGCATTCCTGTTGTCGATGTCTCACTTGCAAAGGGGGGGAGAGAGGCCCAAGTGAGGGGAATCCTTATGTGGACTATGTACGACTATCCTGGGCTTGGAGATATGTCTGGTGACCCCCTGTCCTCTATCTCTCTTTCCCTCATTCCCTCTCTCCCTTTAGCTCACTTTAGTTCACTCATCTCTCTAACCATATGATATGTATGCAGGGTCATCCACATCGGGGCACAATGCATGTCCTACTTGCCGGTCATCATTGGTGACGGAGAGGCCCGATTCCTTGTGCAAGGTAATCTATCCAAACAAACATCGTATCTTACCCCAAGGGCATAACAAGCACAAGGCTCCAACAAATGGGAAGGCTCCTCTAAAGCTTACGATGGTAGATTGGGAAACCATTTGGGAGGAACACCACAACAACAATCCGGATCCGTGTCCTCCACCAAAAGGTATGTCAAGGTATTCCATATTTTAAGGCTTCAATATTGGAAGGAATTAAAAATACAACACCTCTTGGATCCCATGCACATATTCAAGAATGTATCCCAAACACTACGGGACCACATCAAGAAGGACTCTTTGGGTGCGAGGGAGGATTTGAGGCTTTTAAAACGTCTCCCCGCCTTTGCTACTCCATGGCGTGCCCCAAATGGAAAGATTGTGATTCCTAAAGCACCATGGATGCTAGCAAAAGAAGAATTAGACAAGGTGAAGGGTACCATCGCCTCTATTCGCACACCAACAGGATACATGAGGTTGCTAAAGGGAGCTTTCACAAAAGCAAAGAAGGGTGGAAGCGTTCAATTGTATGGGTTGAAGTCCCACGATTTGCACAAATTGCTTTAGGTGATCTTCATACTCCCTATTCTATCTATAATTTGTGTGTATGACTATCACTCACTTTCCCTTTCCCTGATTTACATTGTAGTTCATTCTGCCGGTGAGTATGTGTATATGTCGGAACAAGAAAGTCAGGGACGCTATTTTCAAACTAGAAGAGCTAGTAAGGTACACCACAAGACTCCACTCAACTACACCTTTTCTTATGTACACAATAATTTCAACTAGCACTTAGTGTATCCTTGTGTGTTTTCTTGCAAATTTGTGATCTCCAAGGAAATCAAAATAGATGCTATCCCGGCTGCTCAAACACTTTCAACAGAAACTGTGTGTGCCATTGAAGATGCATTTCCTCGATCGGTCCTTCTTAGTCAAATTCACCTCTTGGTTCACGTGGTGGAGGAGATAGCTATATGTGGAGTAGTGTATGCATGATGGATGTTCTTCTTAGAGAGGTTTTTAAAGACTCTCAAAGATTTTGTGCGGCTACGGTCTCAACCAGAGGCATGTATGGCCAAAGGGTGGATTGTTCAAGAGGCATTTGTTTACATATCAGAGTATTTGGCACAAGTTGAGATCCTTCAATGCCTCGCATGTGGTCAGACGAGGAAGATGTAAGGATGACTTCACACTTGACAAGTGGAAAGGGGAAACTACTTCACATGGATATGAATCTATCCCAAGTGGTCGATAACTTTTGCACTCTCGATGCAAAATTATGACCAAGTGGGTGGACTTGTGGACAGTGGCAAAGGCAAGGTGTTTGCAAGAGATGGAAGCATGGAAACAAGCACATCGAGGAAGGAGGGCACCCCCAGTGCGTAGACACCTTGCATGTTTCCCAGATCTCATTAGTGCACAGTGGATTCATGAGAGAATGATTGAGGCTGCGTACCAAAGGTAGAGTACTCATATACCTAAACCATATTGTCTTGCTATTTCTTGAAATTATCTTTAATATGTGTTTGATAAATTAATATATTTTTCTATTTTGTAGTACCTTTCCTTTAACTCTATGTGGTCAAAGGGTCGTCACTTTCATACGCGCCACATTGACGAGCGTAGAACCACCATGGATTGTGCCATCATGGGCAACTTTGACACAAACGGTGATGAAGCCAGGTACTGCGGAACTATTGAAAGGATACTAAAGGTTAATTTTAGAACCTTTTATAGCTTCATCTTTGAGTGCAAGTGGTTTGTAAATTTGTCTAGATGACATGGGAATGGCCTCTACATGGTGGACTCTAGTGTGCATCACCTAGGGAGGTATGACAATTTAGTTTTACCGCAGAATTGTGAGCAGGTGAGTGACATGTACCTTTTATATTCTTATTTGCTTGTAGCATTAGTTATACCAATGTTACTCACTTTGAGCTTCTATTTTATAGGTAATCTATATCCTAGAAATCCACCAACCAAAACTTTGGTTCGTAATTCCCGTAACACCTCGGGGAGAAGCATTTTTTCCACTAATGAAGTGGAGACTATCTTCGACCCTCTTCGACCTCCGACTTTAGATGAGGTGGAAATAGAGGAGGTCGATGAATCAAGTCCGGTGGCAGCAAGTCTTAGCGGGGATAATTGTCATGATGATGAAGATGATGAGATGGAGGATGACGAACTCAAAGATGATGAAGCTGGCAATGCATCCACAAACGATGATTCCATTTCTCTCTTTATTGATTTAGGAGCCATGGGCTTAGAATTGGATGATGCTTCATGTAGAGTTCTTTTGGAAGATGATTCATAAACATAATTGAGCATATTCTCAAAGCTTATATCCCCCGGCCGATATAACAACGGTAATGAGCGCGGTAATAACCGCGGTAATAACAACGATAATAACAGTGGAGAAAGTCGCGGTAATACTTTAAACACAAAAAAAAACCCTCACCCTTCTCTCTCTTGTTTCTCTCATTGAATTTGCACCTTCTCTCTACAAAACGTGGTAAAACAGCGCGGTAAACACTTGGATATTTTCATAGTGCTAAGGCAACTCAAAATGGGAAGGGGGGAGTAACCATAGTAGTAGCATCATATTGCAAGACATTAGGCTTCAAGATGATGAGAGATTATGTATACAATTTATAGAGTGTGTTTTGATGCTTAAATTTTTACTTTTTTATCGACCTTCTAGTAAAATTTTGCTCTTATTAGGCATATTATTGAGCCATATTGACACATTTCAATGGATGAGATGTTTAAATTCAGAGTATGTACATATGAGTGTGAAAAATAATGTTGGCAAAATGTTTGGTCAATTAATAATAAGTTTTTAGTAATTTTCTTGTCTTTTAACCTAATAATGATAAAAAATTAATAAACAAAGCCAAGAAATCAAGATTCAAGTTTTGAAATCAAATGTCAAAACCTACAAAGCACCTCGAGGGGTTTAGTAAGTGTAAAACTACCATATCATGTGCATTCAAGACATGTTTGTAAAACCCCTTATCTGTGAATTCTTTTAGGAATATAATGTATCCGTTTTTTTTAAATCTGTAAGCTTTTGCAAATTTGAAAAAATTGTATCCTTTTGTATATATACTTTTGTAAGTTTCAAGCATTTTAAATACCCTTTTGTTGAACTCACGTGATATGTTACACTTTTCTTAGGTAACCTCCCCGAGCAAAGCACGAGCTTTGAGCGTGTCAAATATGTAAGGATTTGGCACATGTTGAAATTTAAGCCAGCTTAAAAAGGAGCAAAATTGTAGAATCATGACCAATTAACGACCACATGTCCAAATGAGGAGTCGTTTGAGCCGTAGGTGTATGACAAGAGAAATGTGGGCAAGTAAGGTAAGTATGCACATTGGGTAGGTTAGTTCTCATTCACATTCAGACAGTCAGAGAGAACTAGATAGTTTTTGGTGACCTAGAGCTTCCCACAATGGTTTTGCTTGCTACAATCACCACGAACACCCATACTTCACCAGATTAGATAGTATGAACCTTTTCAGCTCTAGAACACTTGAAAAATGTCAAAAATACCAAAGAAATGCATAAAAAATAGAATCAATAAGAACAAAGTCAAAATTTGTGGAAATTGTCAGAGCACTTTTGGGAGGCCAAACCAAGTCAAGAATCAATAAAAACAAAGTCAAAATTTGTGGAAATTGTCAGAGCACTTTTGGGAGGCCAAACCAAGTCAAAATTCAATCATAAGAACATGGGAATGCTCCATTTTCATTGCAAAATCTGTTTTGTCCATGCAAGTCAAGTTGCCAAATGGAGTGGAACATGGATCGCAATCCATGACCCCCACCACAGTTACAAATGTAATTGGTGCCAAACACTACTATTCAAAGCGCCTAAACATTGTAGTAATCACAAATTTAAAAAATTGTTGGACATGGATCGCGATCCATGAACCCCAACATATCAAAATAGGGAAAATTAAGTGCAAACAATTTTTCCAGGTCTTGGGAAATATGCCTTGCAAATTAAGGGTAAAGTGGCTGAAATCACCCAAATCCAAGTAAAATTGGAATTTCAATCACCAAATGGTCATTTTAAACCACCTTTGAAAAAATTGACCCAAATTCAGGAAAAAAGTACACCATTACTTTAGGGAACATGCTTGGAAGCTAACACCAAAGTTTGGTCTAAAATGGTGTCTAAACATGGATCATGATCCATGACCCCCTGAAGCAGATCTATAAAAAATTGGATGCAAATTGTGGGTACAAGTCATTGATTGTGAGATGTGGTTGAATTTCAGCATTTGGACATGTCAAGTACTTCAATTGTGTTAAGTTTAGCATTTTGAGAGTGTTTATGGTAGAAATTGTGATCTTCGGAAAAAATTTTGATGCCAAAAAGAGTTTGTAAGTTTAAAGTATGTGAATGGAAGCCAAAATTGCTTGAGAAATTAATCAAACATGACAGAGGGCCTAGAGGGTCCAAACAAGCACCAATTGGGATAGCTTCAATGGATAGTTGGGATTTGGATGCTTCAACTACAAATCATCAGAAGAGAAAAATGCTAAACATGATGATCACAATCAAGGATCAAGATTGCAAACCAAAACCAAATATGGCAAAGTCGATCCAAATTGGGCCATAAGTTGGGAAACTAGGGAAACTTGGGAGAAACTCGTGCAAATTTGAAAATAACGTCACCAGTGTGTTAGGATATTCTATAGGAATATGTATCCCAAGTTTTCACTGTTGAACATGGATTGCGATCCATGACCCCTTGCAAAGCTTTTCAGGTCAAAATCACTCCACCACGTCCCAAATGCCAAGGATAACCTAACCCTAGAATTTTAAGTCATTTGAACTTCAAAACCCTTGCCAAAATGCTAGAATTCTTTAAGCCTGAGAAATTTTCCAAAAAGCGGCATAAATTTCTAACCAATTATTCAATTTCAAAAAGAAGTGAACCACAACATCCCCAAATCATGCTTTACTAGATGGTATCACCTGAAGCTCAATATGTGTTCCAACATAGATTGCGGTCCATGAACTTCTGAGCCAAAATTGACCTTTAACCACATGACCTAGTGTTTGTAGTTGTCCTAGATGCACTAGTGAAGTTTGGTCAAGTTTGGACTTCTTTTGATCAAGTTATGCTCATTTTTCATTTTATGGTCAAGTTTGCATTTTTTCAACTTTTTTGACAACTTCTGGAACTAATTGCATGATTTTATGATGAGAGAATGCCTTGTAGACAACCAATAAATCAATGGGATGCTCCCCCCTACCAGGTGGTGGAGATCTCATCAAATAAAAAGGGCCACATCTTGGAGGAAGAGCTAGCCAAATTACTATAGCAATATCTTTATTAGGAGATTCTAGGCAACTCGTGGTACTAAAGTGAAGACTACCATATTCCTAAACGAACTCTGGACATTGAACCAACCGCAAGAAGTCATAGAGGGGTCAAGATGTCTACAATGACACTTTCTTTAGACTACCACCATGGGGAATGGATTTTCAAAGAGCACTTGAGCTTATGAGCTGAATTCAGTACAATGGTGAGGCAATGGTAAAAAGCATTTTGGAAGAAGCAAGGGCACAAATTCACCTACAAACACTTGGTCTATTCAGAGATGGAGTTACCACTTTGACTGATATCTCAGCATATCAAAGTAAAAAAGCCACTCATCCCTGAAAACCTAGTTGATGCCAACCTCAAGAGCAGTGAGAGGAACAAGACTTATATGAATGGAGGGCCAGTACTCACAAGGATAGCATATCAAGAACTTGGAATGATCAAAAAACTACCCCCAGCCAATTCCTAGATTGATCTTTTACGCAAATCAAAGCATGCAATGTGGGTGGTAGTTGGGCCATCATTGGCACTTGGTACTAAGCAAACACGGTGAGTGAGCTCCAAAAAGAAGACATTAGATAGTGAGGAGAGCGAGACAAATGTGGAGAGTAGTGGAAAAGTAAAGAAAAGAAACAAAGACACACCTTAAGAATTCCAGTCCTTTGAAGAAGAGGTTGAAGAAGATGATGTAATTGTACCACTAGTGCAAACCAAGTGGAGAACAATAGAGAAAAGGGATCAAATTCCCATCTCTCAAACACAAAGTTCCATGGAAGAAGCACAAAGATTGAGAGAGGAAAGAAGGCAAAAGCTGGCTGACAAAAAGAAGAAGGTAGAAGAAGGTAGAAGGTAGAGTAAGATGATCTAGACAAGTTCCACAAAAAAAGGGTGGTAGAAAGATTAGAGAAAATAAAAGAGTACAAAAGGGAGGACATTAGTGAATAAGGTTGAGCTTGCTAGCACCATGCGGCAACGAATCCACAAGGAGCTCAAGTGCAGAGAGAGAGAGAGAGAGAGAGAGAGAGAGAGAGAGAGAGAGAGAGAGAGAGAGAGAGAGAGAGTAGATAGAGATAGAGAGGAAAAAAAGAGAGAGTAGAAAGAGAGGGATTTAGAGGGGAAGAGAGAGTAGAGAGAGAGGGATTTAAAAGGAGAGAGACACAGAGAGAGAGAGAGAGAGAGAAATTCGTTAGACAGGACAAGAGAGATAATTGTAGATCCGGTCTATATAACACTTTTGTTGTATATACTTATAGTACATATTTGTATATACTTTCGTATGTGAATGTGTAGATATGTATGCATGTATATATGTATTTATGTGAGTATGTGTGTATATATTCATATTTGCAGGCACTAAGTAAGGGATCAAAGCATCCGATAGTTAAACGCTTCCTCTCAGGTATAATCTCTTTTTAATTGTGGTGTTGCAATCTTTGATCCACTCATGTAAGTATTACTCCCTTGGTTTTACCACGATTGAGATTGTGATTATATCTAAAGAGGTGCCACTAGACTATTGGAACTACTAGCCCCTACTTAGGTCTAATAGTAAATGTGTATATGCATATGTATATATGTATCTATGTGAGTGTGTGCATATATGTATACATATCTGTGTGTGTGTGTGTGTGTGTGTGTGTGTGTGTGTGTGTGTGTGTAGATATATGTGTATTTGATAGAGCTTGTGTGTATACACCTAATCTACCTCTCTTTGTAGAATAGGTGTAGATTAGATGTAGAAAGAGTGGTATATAGGTGGATAAAATCTATATAAACCTCTCTACACATAGTCTATCTCTCTTTGAACGTCCTCTCTCTCTCTCTCTCTCTCTCTCTCTCTCTCTCTCTCTCTCTCTCTCTCTATCTATGATTAGGTAGAGAAATAGATTTGTGCAGATTAGGTAGAGAATATACGTAGAAAGAGAGGTAGAAAGATGGATATAGAAACCTCTCTACACCTAGTCTACACCTATTCTACCTCTCTTTCTACATCCTTTCTATCTACTAAGATTAGGTAGAAAAGTGGAGGTGTGTAGATTAGGTAAAGTAGTCTGGTAACCTAATATGACATAAAAGCATCCTTTTAGGGTTTTGGAAAAAATGAAATACTCCTATCATTTGTATGTATTTGTAAATGTCCTTACTTTAGCTCAAAGCTAACACCATACTTTAGGTGAGAAAAATAAGAAACATTGACAACTCTTGATTGTATGGTCATGAGGAGCTCTCAAATTCAAAAGAGTGCTCAATTTGACCAAAAACAATATATTGGCTAGGTGGATCCCATTTTTCACAAGGTAAAAAAATCTCTAGACAACGAGCCATTTTTCATGTAAGGTTGAAAGCATGTTTAGGTGGTACCAAAAAGGAGTGCCTTGGAAACCCCTTTGGAAGGAGGGAGAGAGAGAGAGAGAGAGAGAGAGAGAGAGAGGTGGTTTGTTTAATTTTAAATGTTATAAATAAAAGTATAAATCCCTTTTGGCAGAGAGGGAGGGAATAAGGCGAGCGGGCTTGAAAATGTCAAATTTAATTTTAAACTTATAAACACTAGCTTGGACCATTAAATGCTATTGAACATTCTCTTGGCACCACTACTTCTAGAATATGCAACGCTCGCTCAATGGGTCCCTCCCTCCCTATAAGTGTTCCTGTGTCATCTCTCTCTCTCTCTCTCTCTCTCTCTCTCTCTCTCTCTCTCTCCATTGCCTCTTCTTTTGGACTCCTTAGTTGTGTTTGTCTTCTAGTTTAGGGCTCACAATGAACTATGTATCTCTCTTTAATAGCCTCTATAATTTCTTCGGGGCATGCCATATTCAGCAGTTGCTAGTTTCTCATTGTGTCTCAACAATGTAGCATCTTAGTGCCCCCCCCCCCCCCCCCCCCCCTCTCTCTCTCTCTCTCTCCCATGAGTACTATTGTTGTGTTTTGATGGTCTTCTTTGTTGTATCATTAGCCTCGTTACTTGTTCCACATGGAGGCACATAATGTCAACAATGGTAGTACATATACCCTATATCTTCCTCCATTATCTATTACACAACACACCCCAAGGGAACTTTTGTCAGGTCTATCAAACTACTGGTTTGCAAAGAAGAGGGAACAAAGGAGCATTCAACGTGTGAGGATGGTGACATTGATGAGCGAGAGGCAAATGAAATATGTAGAGCAGCTGCTAAGTGTTGGTGTTGAGGCGGTCCGGGGCGGGCAACAAGAAGAGCGGCCTCTAAACACCCTTCGAGGCTCCTGTGCTGCTCAATTGGGGATGGGGCAAGCACAATCAGAGACAACAACAACCCACAGCCAGAAACCAAACAAGAAAAGGGGCACCACCTAGTTGTAGATGCGAACTAGTACACACGTGATACCTCCTTGTACTCAAACGCACAAAGAGAGCGGAATGCAATATAGCCACACACACCAAACACAAACATTCACCACGCCAGAGAGAGGTAAAGAGCACAAATCAACTTGAGAAACTCAGTCTTATCCTTAAAGACTAGATGCACACAAAGCTTGATGAGAAATAGAGAGACAACACAAAACTTGACCTTGTTGCCAATACACAAATTGTCTTAGGGTCACGGGAGCCCTCTCACCGAGCACCCTCTTCCAATTGACTTTTTAGGCAAACAATTCAACAAGCCCTCAAACCATCAAGCATGAAATAGCACAATAGACTTCAAGGACAATATACCTTCAACCACCTGATGAGCCAATTTATCAAGTCAATTTGGAGAGAAGAGTCGTAGTTGCAGCATACAATTGCACCCAAAACTATGAATCTTATTTATGGACAAGAGTAGGCTACAAGTGTGATGCAGAGTATGGTATCACTCCACTCCTCTAGATAGCATAACTAACTTCAAGCTTCTCCATGCACCTATGTGTAGTGATGGAATAGAGTACTCACAATGCACACACTCTACACAACTAGGCTTGAAGAGTGGTGTGTTATGTGTTGAGAATGGTGTGGTGTAGTGTGATCATGTGATGTTTTACAAGGGAGAGAAGGGCTCTATTTATAGGTTTTAGAAGCCCCAATTAGGATTAGACCTAATCAAGTTTATTTGAAGAAATCAAAGATTATGCATATTTTTTTTTTTTAAATGAGGGTGGGTCTCTCTTATCCTTTGAGTCACATGGATGTGGGCTCAAGGGAAGAGAATTATTGAGGATGAAAGGAGAGAGGATTGAGTGAATAATTTGGGAGTGCCTACTCTAGTAGAGGGTGGATTTAACAATAAGGTTAGTGGTTAGTAAGTTATCACTACAAAATATTTACAAAATCATTCACCAAATGGTGAGATATATGATGAGAAAAGTTAGAGAAGGGATAAGCTTGTAAAGCAAGGTTGAAGCTTTGGAGAAGTTGACATTCACCTCTTTACAGCACCGGTAGAAGAAGCAATCAGCATGGCGAAGTAGCGCGTGTCGATGAAGCTATGTTATCCTCAAACCTTGGAAAATTCATGATACAAGCCTTCATTTGCAGAGGTTAACCTTGGATTTTTGCTGAAGTTCTTTACAAATCTGAAGAGAGTATGGTAATATGGACATTTATGTAGAGAGAAAGGGAAGCACCTAGGGGTGTAGAAATGGAGGATGAAGGCTATGGAGGTGTGAGAGAAGTGGCAATGGTGAAGAGGGTGAATTAGGACATGGGAGTTGCAGGTTTGGAAGTGGGAAGGAAAGGGATGAGTGTGCATGTGGGTGGGAGTGTGAAAATGTGAGAGAAGAGAGGATCCTTGTGTGCATAGAGTCGGCAGACTGGGTCGCACAAAACAATTCACCAAAATTCGTGCTTATCTCCAAAAATTCTGAACTATTTATGTAAAATAATTTAGCTCATGAGCTTCATTTTGTATGTTGACAACTTTTGCTGATTTGGATGTTAGAAGGGTGCCCAAATTCGCCCAAAAAGCTGTGTATTGTGGGACTGCAAAGGTGCTTATGTGGGACCCTTTTTGGTTGAATTCTCCTTATACATCCAAAGGTGAGCCCCCCATGAGCCATGCCATGACCTAAGGAATCCAAGTGGCCCTTGCCACATGCATGGATGATGAATTTTGAAGAATAAAAAACAATTGCACATGATAGACCTAGTGCTTGGATTTTTTCTAGCCCTTGTCTTCATGAGCACATGGTGTATGGAAAAAATATGTGCAAGACCCATGAACGAATATCATGATAGGAGTATTTTATTTTGTTTTTGGGTGAAAGAGTAAAATATGCAAGTGAGAAAATATCTAGTGAAAGTGAGTGACAGTGTAGAAACAAATTTCGACTTCCACGAGGGTGCGGGATGAAATATATGGGTTTATTTCGTAAAAATAAATATTATGGGGTATGTACACACTAACATAGAGATATTTCATGCCATGGAAGGATGCCTAGAGATTTATAAAAATTCACACTTAGGTATGATAACGCACACCTAGGAATATGTATTTATATAAATACAATTTTTTTGAAAAAAACCCTTTATACTTAGGTCCTTTATTTGATAAAAAATATTTACATGTAAAGAGGACCGCAATATTATAAATTTATTTTTTTTGTCTCCTAGCCCAATGACTCGCTCAATGATTTGATGTAAAAAAATATGATGAAAACCTAAACGCACGCACACTATTTATAATGAAAAAGCGAGCCTAGTCATTGTGCTAGGGTGTTTTTGTGGGGTGAAGTGGCTTCTTAAAATTATTTTATGAGAGCTGAAAAACGGCTATCAGTGTAATCAAACAAACGGGCTTTCCAAAGGTCTTCAAAAGAAGATTCTATAGCAACTCCTCCTTCATCCAGCATTCTCAGTGTTGCAACCTACATCAAAATAGTCAAGAGAGTCATTTTCTCTAACATTTGTTGTGCATTATCTAAGGTAAAGACACCTCATCATTAGGGAAATTTTGAACTTTCAAGTGGGTCCTATAAGGACTTTGACTTTCTCCCTCTTGTACAAAATAGGCACATGGTAAATTTTTTACAAATGAAATCAAAACTTGTTGGACCTTTTGGATTTAGAATGTACTCATCGCGATCTATCCATTGATATATAGGATGCCATCAGATTTCTTATATTCTAAAAGATTCCATTTTTTAATGTGACAACTCTCTTATAAATGGAATCTCTCTCCACATTTTAGCTTCAGTGGTGGGGAGACCATAACTTCTACAAATCAGCTCCAAATTTTTCAAAGTTTGGGAATTTAGAACCTTCTTTCTAAGATCTTTCCAATCATATGTTGATTGATAGGGTTTTGACAAAGCGGTTATGTACTTCACCAGGTTGCCCACTTTGGACAAGAGAGGCAAAGTCAAACCTCCTTATAGGGCCCCTTTAAGAGTTCAAATTTTTCCTAATGTTCAAATAACAAGATCCCTTGCTAATCACACCCCTAAGTGCAACACATGCATGTGCATAAGGTAATGAGATTTCACTCAAGAGCTCCTTCTCAAGAGATTGAGCTTGACTTCTAAAGCTATAGCATGGTGCTCTTGCTTATTTCTTGTATCCCTTTGTGCTAGCTACACCCTCATACTAGGGTTACTTCTCTAACCATGGTTGGGTTAGATTTTCAGCATTCTACCTATTTTCTTGCTTAGAATCATCAAGAAGGTGGTGGGACTAGAGAGATAAAAGAGAGAGAGGAGAGAAATGGCGGTGATATGAGTTTACATAGTAGGATTAGTGTAAGTAGATTAATAAAATTGTGGTACTTTTTATTGATTTACAAATGGATTTGGATATTTACAGTGAGAGTATCTATATAGGATACAGATAAGAAAGATAAATGCTTAATAGGTAAAAAAAGATGGATTTCTTGCAATATTGATGCTCCAAGAAGCTTGCGTAGGCCAATTTTTTACGCTTGTTGATGGTCCACTAACTTTGACAACACGGTTGCTCTCCATTATTGACCTTTCTTAGGAGCAAGGCTCATTGAAGATGAATAAGACATCACCACAATGTTGTTCTTTAAGAGAAGAGGCTACATTTTGTGGATTTTTTTAGAGAAATTGATAATTTGGTGGAGAAAAAATGAGACTAGGATGTCGATTTTGAAATAGAAGTGTATGTAAGAGGCATGAGTTCACCATGATTTCTCTTATTCTTCAAAGTTGAGGAGCAGGTGAGTATGGTGCAGAGAGGAGAGGTGAGAGAGATAAGGATGATGAGTGGAGAAGTATGTGAAAGAGTAAAATGGTAAAGTGGAAGAGAGAGTGTGGCTACATGGCATGGGATCCACCAATTAAATCATATCTCACAGCTTATAGCTCCAAAAATTAAAACAATTTGAGGCAGTCCAACAATTATAATTCTTGTCATTACTACTTTTTCAAATTCAAAGAGGTAGTGGATGCTAAAAATTCTTCAAGACCGATTGTTTTCTTCCACTGCACAAAGTCTTTGTGGGATCCCTCTTTGGATGATTTTTTTGAATGCCTCCAAGAGAGTGAGCCACATATTCTTAGCTTTAGTTTGTGGGTCTATAAGTGAAGATATTGTTGAGCTCATGATATAAGTGAATAATACAACTTAGGAAATCAAATATTGAGGGGTCTAAAAATACATACAAGTGAAAATAGATTAAAAATAATATAGTGTGGAACGCATGTCTAACCTCACCATCCTATCTTATTGCAGTATTAGCGAGAACCAGGATTAATTTGTCAAACCATGGGACGAATCTGACTCCACTAGTGCATAGAGGCTACAAGAGGTTGTCAATCTCTTGGAAAACAACTAACAACTCGCATCTAACTCAAGCTACACTCAAGTGACTGAAATCACCAAAAGCCAATCGCTCATCGGCAAGCAAATCACATCCGTTACGGCATCAAATGCCATCCAAATATAACGAAACTTTTAGGACAAGTTTATAAGACCTAAGCACACATGCCTATCGTTTTCGACCCAGAATGCATCTAAATGCTTAGCAATGATGCCCCGATACCCCGCCTATGCTTAGTTTTCATTTTAAAAGTGTAAAGTCCTAGTTATGATGAAATTAGGCCGTGGGTCGGCGACGCCAAATGCTATGAAATACTATGAATGGCTTACGTCAATGCGTAGAGCTCTTACCTGCGGTTGCAATGCAACAAACGCATTCGCAATGTGACAACCGGGGAGGGAGTAGGAAGCGCGAGAACGAGAGAAGTGAGCATCGTTAGCTCACGCTGTGTATTTCTTATCAAAAAACTTATAAAAAACTTGCAAAAATTGGCTTTTATACCTTAGCCAAGGTTTTTGGGTGGTCAAAAGTGATAATCTGGAGTTCTACCAAAGCTAGGAATTGAATGGCTGATACAATCTGGAATCTTGTAGCCCCGGCTCATTAATTACAAGGTTTATCAAGAAAACAGGAGTTACAATATTCTCGATTTATCAAAACAATAATTGTTTTTACAAGGAGAACTCCAAAAAATGGTCTCCACGTTAGCTTGCTGCTAACATTCTCCCCCTCCTCGCATGTGTTGTCCCTTGACATAGCTTTATGGGCTAAAGTAATATTCGGGTTGACGGCAGGCGAGGCGGTCCTTCAGTGCTTCCAGTGCTTTTTCATATCTGATTTTGCATTCTTTGTCTGGCACCTGCAAAAACTGGATGGTGACTTTGTTTCTGAGTTCTAGTGCCGAGTAGCCGACAAATCTGGTTGTGAGGTTGCTTATCACTGCCGCAAATATCTTCGTTCGCCAGGTGAAAAAGCCAGTGTAGAAGGCCTCCTCAAAAGCTAGCATATTGTGCGACGGCAGAAACATGCATCGGGCGTAAAATCCATAAAGAACTTCCTCTAGGGATTGCCCACTAGATCATAGCAGAGGCCTTTGTTTCCTTCCAAAAATGAGAGCCATGGGGCTCCTGTCTGCTCAGGATCATTGAAGACTTGTATGCAAGTAAGTAGCATCCTGCAGTTTTTTGTAAAGCATTGTGCAGAGAGATCTGGCAAACTTTTGAAGAATGTCATGGCGCCCGTTAGGGTTTTCACCATGTATTCTTTTGTTGCTTGACCTCTCTCGGGAGCTGGCAGCCTGGGAAAGTTTAGCCATGTTGGCCTCTTCTTCTGCAGTGCTTCGTGTGCTTGCCATGTCCTTACTCGAGGTACATGACAAAATGTTGTATCTTTCTGTATGGCCGCAGGTGCTCTCGTGAACAAAATCAAGTATCTTGAATTCTTGTTCAACCAGCTTAGCCACCACTTCGGGTGGTCTTGATCTGCGCCATCTTCTTGCATATCTCGGTATAATCTTTCCTTTACCTGCAAGAGTTCAACCTTGATGAGAGGGTATGGCAGGGATTCTTGGTGCCATTGGGCATTGATTTGATTGGGAGTGAGCTGTGTGACGTTGACAGAGTGTAAAAATCTCAACTCCCAATCCATAGCTGCCTTCCACTGCTCATCTACCTCCAAGGCAATCTTCTCCTTTAGTGCATCTTCTTCAGCCTTTGACAGCTGGACCATTGGCATTGTGTCTTCCTCTGTGACTTGGATTTGAAAATCCTCTTCCCCACTTGGCTCTACTGTAGACTGCGTTTCAAAGTCAGCAAATGAGACCGAGGGAATTTCCACTTGGGGCGGCTCTGAAGTGCCTGCCTCCTCCTGTATATCTGGCTTTCCATCTCTGAGGAGTTGGTTTACCCTTTTCAATTCTGCAATCTCTTTAAGGGGCTCCTCCTCTCTTTGGACCCGCATGAGTGCCAGGTCTCTACGTTGTGACTGCTCTAGATTCAACTCCAGCTCTAAATCTCTGTTTTTCTTTTCAAGTGCTTTATACACCTCATCTGTTCCCTTGATCGAAGCCACGATTGGATTTTCTCTTAATTGCCGCAAGAAAGTGGCCTGATCATTAATCCTTTGTTCCAAATACTACAATGATGCGTTGGCTACATCTAATTGTACTTGAATCTTTTGAGCGGACAGAGAAGTGGTGAGAAGTTCATTAGTCACTTCTGTCAACTGCTCATCTTTCAATTTGCAGGCATCAGATAGCTTAGTCAGGAGGTCACCCAACTCCTCGATTTCCTTCTGCTGGCTGTCTCGTGCTATTTGATGTTGTTCTGCTTCAGTCTTGAGCTCTTGTACTTGCCTTTGGAGATCTATAATTGTAGCCATTCTGTTGTCGAGCTCACCTTGAAGAGCATCAATGACCATTTCTAATTCTTTGGCTTCAGTACTGCGGTTAAAGGCTGCTAAGCGGAGTTTCTCCGTCATGATTTGCATCTGCCTTGCATACTCATTTACCTGTACAATGACTTCATCATTGGACTGCCTCTCCTCTTGTCTTGCTAGTTCGGATGTGCCGACATCCTCTTGTGTTTCTTCTTGCTGTGTTGTTATTGCTGGTGTTTCTATAGAGGTGGTTGCTTCTCCTTTGCCATCCTAAGGTTTTGAAACCTCGGCAGTTTCTTGCTGAGTGGAGACAAGTTGTGTGGTCTCAACCCTTACAGTTTCTTCAGTTGTAGGCCTCCCTGCCTTCTCAATGTAGGTTTTTTCCTCATGTATAGTGGTTTGCTCCTTTTCTTTATCTTTTTCTTTATCAGTTTCATCTGCTGGCTTGTGAGTTTCCTCAGCTGTCCGTTCTGGTTCTAGTTCACAGCTTCCTTTTCTTGGTGTGATCAGTTTGCTATTTAGCTTCTATTTGGTGGGTGAACTTGGACTCTGTTGCCTTGTCAGTCTCGGCCTCTTCAGTAGTCTGTTGGCCTGGTGGTGATGATGGTGGAGTGGGCATGGGCTGATCATGTTATTCCGGAGGCGGTGAGGTGGGTCGGGGAGATACTTGGCTTTGCTCTTGAGTTGCCGCGTCTTCAGCTTTCTTAGCCGCTTCTTCCGCCTCTTTCAGCTTCAAGGTCTTTGCCTCTTCGTAGATTCTTTCTAAATGATCCTCGGGATCCTCGGCCTCTTTCCTTGAATGATGTTTTGTTCGAAGTCCCTTCCAGCTGGTAGGTACCCTCTTTTCTGGGTCTTTTCCTTGCGCTTGCCTAGTGCATTGATATGCCTGTTTTTCTCTTTCAAATATCTCTTGCTTTTGAGCTGGCTCCTCTTGGTGAGTAGCCACAGCTTTTTGCTTCATTTCTTCCCTCCTAGCTCTTTTTTCTTCATTGTCAGAGCTTTCACTGTTATGCTACTCGGATGAACTGTCATCGGATTCATCACCTGATTTAAATGATCGCTTACTAGATCTTGTAGATCTTGGAGAGGGTGGAGCTGCCAAGATCTACGTGTTCGGATCCGGGGCAGGCGGAAGATTGTCGGCCATGCCGATGGCATGATAGGCTATTCTAGTCAAGACTTCAGGTGCGCCCAAGTAGGTTATCTTTCCCTCCTTCTTGGTGGCCTTCAATGTTGTTAACACATATTGCGCGTGGTCCATAGGTTGTCTGGTGGTTGACTTCAGAAGTTGTGTAAAAGTGGTGGCCACGGCGTGATTTGGTGTAGTGTACCTTGGTGGCCTTTTCGCCAGGAAATGGAAATGTTGATGGTACATACGAGCTAGCTCTTCCACCTGCTTGTGTATGAGATCGGCAAATGTAGCCGCAGCTGTTTTCTTTGTAAACATGCCCGCTGTTTTTCTATCTCTTGTCCGCATGGTCATCCCTTTAGTGGGCAATCTGAGTGCTTCTGCCACTATTTCCTTTGTAATCACAACCTCTACCCTATTTCCTTGGTTGTCTGAGATTTGAGCAGTTCCGTCTTCCTTAATGGTGGACAGAAGCTCGTAACCAAAGTAAGAAACCGCGATTATTTACAGCTGGGAAAATTTTCAACTTTTTTGCAATTTTGGCTTTATAGGCTTGAAGTAAGTGCCAATTACATGCTCTGAGGGAAATTTGAGCTCATTTGGATGTACAGGGTGGAAATGGTACCAAATTTTGGCTTTAGGTCTCTGAAATAGTAGATATAAAGGAAATTTAACATTTTGAAATCCAAATTGACTCAAAATTGTCCAGTGGGCTCATCACATCATGTACTTTGGATGCATGCTGACCAATTTTCCAAATTGCCCCATTTTGGCTAAAAAGTAAATAATCGCGATTATTAACTTTTCTTCCCAAAATGACATTTTTTGGCATAGATTGGTTCTAGGCATGATATAGACCTTGGTTATGAATTATGAGGTGATTTGGATCAAGATAAGTTGTTCATAACCCAAATTTTGGCTTTCACAGACTTCTTTGTGTTTTTTGGCAGTTTTGCAAGTAATGGGTGGTCATTTTGGCTCATACTTGATTTTTGGCATGTGATAGGTGTGTACACATGATAGGTGAGGTGAATTGATAATTTTCATGCAAAAGTGTTGCAACAGTAAATAATCGTGATTATTTACTACAGTGACAAAAACTTTGCAATTCACATAAATTTTGACCTAAACATGTTTCATACACCTAATACAAGTCCTAAATTGAATTTAGTCAAGTTTGGTCATGCCGGCATCACTTTATGCTCTGTTGACTCTGAAATCACCGTCTTTTGTGACTACTCTGTCTGTTGGGTTGTTCTGTCAACTTTGAGGCTTTGGACTTGTTCGTGACATCATTGTGAAGCTACTTGCCCAATTCTGGCTCATTTGGAATCAGTTTGGCCTCGTATGTCGAATTTGACGCTTTGTAACCTTCGAGCCATTTTCCGCTTTTCGAGGGATTTACTTGATGGATTTCTCCGAACCAATCATTTACATTGTACATGAGCCTCATTAGCAAGCCATCTGTGGGGTCAGGTCGAAATTCTAGCATTTCTCAAAAAACCCTAATTCTCTATTGAGGACCCCCTTGACCCCAACCGAATGATCATCTGATGGTATGGAATAGTTCTATTATGTTAGGGCATGCTATGGTTTAAATTCCATCCGATTTGGTCAAGCTGGCAGGCCACTATGGTCACTTTTAAGTCGTAGGTCTTCGTACACTGCTCGGCTTCTAGGGTTTTTTCTAGGGCTTTAGACTAGCTACCGGACGTACAAAATGGATCATTGATTAGTAAGGAACTTACCCCTCATGTCTCGTGTGAGACGGCGCTGCAAAAGGTCAACTGTGGGCTCCAGAAATGACGCGCGAAAGAAGCCAAAATGCTCTCTCTGCGGTGGTTTTAGCGTAAGCTGGATATCTATACCTGGACTTCCCGAACCAAATTTCCCCAAGTTCTCCCGTTAGTCCTATTAGGCCGTGAAATCTATGTTAGGCTCAAAAATTTCCCAAATCGGATTCCTATAGCTCATTTTGCAAAAAATTTGCAGAAGTAGGTCTGGCCGCCTAATTTAGGCTTCCCGCTTCCATCTTCTGATTTTGTTGAAAATTTTTGTGCTTGTCCGCCTTGTCTTTCTGATCATCATCGTGTCTTCCTTTTTTCCATCCGAGCTTTCCTGTTATTTATTATTAATTTTTGACCTTTTTATTGAAAAATCAAAGAAAATAGAGAAATGCTCTAAAAAAGCAAGGTGAAAATCTAGTAATTAAGAAAATCCTTTGAAAAACACAGCTTTATTGTTTTTTGTTGGATTTCTCCATTTTTTAAGCCTCCTTTCCAACAAAAATGATGAAAATACATTAAAAAATGACTATTTTTTATGATTTTCGAATAATATATGCATTATTTACACTCATCGGAAACATATTATCATTGAATTTTCCCTTGTTGATGAACTATAAGGACATTATTAGGTAGTTTTGTAAAAAATCACACGTTAACATGAAACTTTTTTTCTCCCTCTTCAAACATTGCCCTTAATTACTTAGTATCTAATAGTATCGTTCCACCCCTCCTAGATGGCGTTCTCCGGGACGGCTTGTGTGCATGGGTTGAACAATTGTGTCTATACATAGCCGTGATTGGCTCTACCATGATATGAAGATCAATGCAATTCAATTCAACATGCTGTGCAAGAGTTGGGTCTTGAGTAAGTAACTCAAGGGTTTCTGATGTCAAGGTTTGTTGTTAATGTCTTCCAAAGAGCAATCCTGTAGCCTTTGTGCTCTCTATTTGATTATACAATCAGGGTGTTTAAGCACACTGATTGCTTGAGCTGTGGGGAGCATTTTGGACGGTTGTCAAGCTTTTTCTCGCCACTGGTAGCTCGGTCTGCTTGGTGCATGGTTCTTGAGAGTCTGTTTAGACTTAACTCGCCTCTGTTTGATTGGTTTCACGTTGTGTGGAGAATATAAGTGCTCTTTTTTCTTCCAAACCTTTTTCATGTTAGGCTCCTTGTTAATAGATGGTCGATTCTGTGCTTGAATCCTTAGAACCGTCTTCTATTTCTCTGGTGAAATTTTAGGCACCCAGATTTGATTTGGTTTATCCACAATTTGTGATTTTAGTACCCAAATTTTCCTGACTCCTTGCATGCTACGTGTAGCATTTGTTTGTCGAGGGGATGTAGAAGATTTACTTCATGGATTGGGACTCTGATTGTATCTTTTCCATTCCTCTTTGCTTGGTGCAATAGGAACAATGAGTTACCCTCCCTTAAGTGATAGCTTTAGTTGATTTGTATCCCAATCTGGTACTGCTTTGTATGTACGCATCCAAGGAATGCCAAGAATCATCGTCTCATTCATGTGTTCATCTGGCAAGCATACAAACTGATGCGGACATGAGCATCCATGTACTACCACGTTCAAGTTGACTACTCCCAATGTTGGAGTTGGGTTCTTGTTGCATCCTTTGATTGTTGTTATTCCTGCGGTCAATGCTTGACTTGTTTCTTTCTTGTATGTGGAATAACTGACTGCATTCACTCTAGCTCCTGTGTCTACCAAAGCACTGGTGCTATGATTGTTGAGTTGTACTTTGATGCGGAGATCCATTCCATCTAACCAGTCGTCATCTGTTGAAACTGTATCTTTAGGTAATTCCCATTGTCAATCATCTATTTCCAAAGTGTTGATGGGAATCGGTATCTGTTGATTCTTGAGAGCAGCTTTACGCTTGAGTACTCAAAGTCTAGCTTCCTCTTGGGCTTCATCAATAACCTGTTGTCACTTCATCTTCCTTTGTTTGGCTGCATGCATTCTCTCTAGCAATTCATTGGTTAGTGGCAAATTGTATTTATTTAAACAACATCCACTAATCCAATTAGCCAATGGTTCACCATCAATGGTTGACAATTTTACTGCTCCACTTGGAGATACATCTTCAATCATAAATGGTCCATTTCCCTTTTTCTTAAACTTGGGAATGTGTTGCTAAAGGGAATAGACTAGAACTAAGTCCCCTTTCTTGAAAATTTTGGTGATTAAGTGGGAATCAAAAAACTGTTTTCGTTTCCTCTTTTGTGCATAGATATGAGCTACAACAGTTAGCCTTTGCTCATCTAGCTTTTCGCAAATCTTCAAGTCTTTCTGACAATTCATGTCCTGTCCACTCAAGAGTCTGTGCTACCCTTAAGGTCGGCAATAGAAATTCTATTGGCAGTATAGCATCAAGACCATAAACAAGGTTAAAGGGTGTAGCATTTAAAGTTGTTTTGAATGAAACTCGATAAGCCCATAGAGCTGCATGGAGATTCATTTCCCAGTTAGTCCTTCCTGAACTAACCACTTTGGTCAGTACCGAGCTAAGAATTTTATTCGACTGCTTAGCTTGTCCATTTGCTTGTGGGTGATAGGGAGCTGATTTGTTATGGATAACCATAAACTCATTAAGTAAATACTCTATTACCTCATTGAGGAAATGAGTTCCCTGATCACTAACAATCTCTATTGGCAGTCCATACCTTATGAATACATACTCATATAAGAATGCAGCAGTGGTTCTGGCATCATTCCTTGGAGTCGCTTTAGCCTCGGCCCATTTGGTCAAATAGTCCGTGGCTACAATGATATATTGAGCTTGGGTTCTATAAGCAGGCGGCTGTATCAGTCCAACAAAATCTATACCCCATTTTGTGAAGGCTCTAGTCCCCATCATTGGTCTCAAGGGAATACTGTCTACCCGTGTTGGCATTTTTGCTCGTTGACAAGCATCACACCTTCGAACATATTCTTTGGCATATGCAAAAAGTGTTGGCTACCATATGCCTGCCATCAAGATTGCTCTTGCGGTGGTCTCACTAGAAAAGTGACCTCCAGCTAATCCAATATGTGCTTGTTCTATAATCGAAATATACTCGTTTTCATTTGCACAAAGACGTAATGTTGATCCTTACCTCTCCGATACAGTTGGTTCCCAATAAGAGCATAGTCTCTTGCTTCCGTTTCAATTGCTCTTTGACGGCGTTTACTCATATCCTCAGCAAATGTTCGGCTCAATAAGTAAGTAACTAGATAGTTACTCCATTTAGGAACAGGTGACATTTGAAACAATGTTACATGAGGAATGGGTTGTTGTTCCTGACATTGAGGGCAATCTCTTACAAAAGATTGAACATCTCTTCTCATAGTCAGCCAAAATACTCCAAGTCTTAAGATTCGTCGCATAGTTTGGTCTTCCGCAAAGTGAAGTCCTACTATGGTAACATGTGCTTGACTTAAGTATTGATCTCTTTCTTCAGTATTAATTCATAAAAGCAATATTCCATCCCGATTTCTTTTATATACCCTCCTAGCTAGTAATTGATACGTAATCGATTGCTCAATGAATTCAAATGTGATAGGAAGTGGTGAATCCACTTGAGCTATTGTCATTAATGACACAATTTTTTCCGCCCATCTAGGTATCATTTCCACGGAGAACAAATAGGCATTTGGTAGATCATCATCTACCCCTTTAGATGATTCCCTTGAAGCGATCCTGGACAAATGATCTGCTCGTTGATGTGTAGTGCCTTTTTTAACAACCACAGTAAAATCAAATTCGAGAAGAATGATGAACAATCTCACTATTCTTCCTGTGCTGAATGGCTTGTTGACCAAAGACAACAAGGCTTGGTGGTCCACAAAGAACACAAAATTGTTGGCCAATAGGTAATGTCTATACTTTTTAACGGCATAGATTATTCCTAGTCCTTCTCTTTCAGTGGTGGTGTAATTCTTTTCTGCCATATTCAATTGTTGGCTAGCATAAGAAATAGGAAAGTCAATTTTCCCATCTCTTGGTTAGGCTAGTATACAACCAATAGCAAAGTTGGAAGCATCTACATGTACGTGGAATACCTTATCCCAATCGGGTGCTTTCAATATTGGAGCTGATGTGAGAGCTTGCTTAAGATTCATGAAGGATTCTTCACATGCCTCGGTCCATTCAAAGTGCGTAATCAAGCTATACATGGGTTTTGCAATTATAGCATACATGTAAATGAACCGTCGGTAATATCCACAATGTCCCATGAAGGCTTGTACCCCTTTGACTGTTGTTGGTCTAGGAAAATCAGCAATGACATGAATCTTTTCAATATCGATAGCTATGCCATTTTTAGACACTATATTTCCAAGAATTTTCCCTTGTCTTCCCATGAATGTGCACTTTTCTGGGTTTAAGCAAATCCTGTAAAGTCTACATTTCTCGAATACCTTTTTGAGGTGTTCAAAATGATCAGATCGGATTGACAAATGTACGCATAAATCATCCATGTATACTTCCAAGAATTTCCAAAGATACTCTTTGAAAGCATGGCTCATCAATCTCTGAAATGTGGCTGGAGCATTAGTAAACCCAAACGGCATAACCCAATAGGCAAATATACCCCATTCTGTTACAAAAGCAGTTTTGTGCTAATCTTTTGGGTCAACCAAAAGTTGATTGATCCCGAAAAGCCATCTAAGAAGCTGTAAGCTTCTTTTCTTGCCACTCGTTCTAAAACGTGCTCAATTATCGGAAGAGGAAATTTGTCTCTAATGGTAGCTGCATTCACTTTTTTGAGATTAACGCACACTCGTAATTTCCCATTCTTCTTAGGTACTACCACAATTGGGGACACCCAATCAGTGTGTTCAATTTCGTAAATGAATTCAGCTTCCCTTAGTTTTTCAATTTCTTCTTTGATCTTTCTGGCAAATGTTTTGCTATAAGTGTATGGTCTCTGTCTACTTGGTTTCGCATCATCTCTCATGAGTATGGTATGTTGGCAGATTTCTCGATCAACACCCTTGAGATCTTTGTAAGACCAAGCAAAGATATCTCAATATTCCCTTAGCAAACTTAACGAAAGCTTTTCTTCTTCTTCTGTTAGGTCATTTGCAATGTAGACCGGCCTAGGCTCTTCTCCTAGCCAAGTCTACCCTTTTAGTGTTTTTAGGTCCTTCGTAAGACTTGCCTTGTTTCCGTAGTTCACTACAGGTTGTTCGATTATGATTTTCCAATCTTGGAGAGTATACTTTTTGTAATGGGATGGAACATGCATTACATCCTTCCCGTCCTCTTCCGTGGTTTCCATCTCTGTGGTGTATATCTCCTTTAGAGCTTTTTTCAACTCTTGATATTTCTTATTCCGCTCGACTCTGGTCATGAGTGGTTTTTTATTCTGATGTTCTTCCTGAGTACCCTTCCTTGTTTTTCTCGATGTCTGTGAAATTTTTGAGTTTCCATTCGAAGGATATCTGCCAGTTATTTTGTCCTTGACACAATATTTAGCATCTATCTGCATTAGGAATTGTCTTTTACTAGAGACTGATGGCATAGGTCATGCTTTCACAATTTTAGTGTCCCTCTTTCTTCTATACCATTCTTGTCTTCTTGATTTTTGGTTTGGAAATTCAAAAAACTTTTCCTCCCTTCCTCTTAAGAGTAGTTGAGCTCTCGTATGTTCTTTTTTGGATCTCGAATCTCCAGAGGTAGCTAAGTGTTCATCCAACTCATCAGTTGCAAGAGGTCAAAAAAGACTTATTGATCTTTCTATCAAGTCCTTTGTTTCCTCATCCTTGTTTGTCTTGATGTTAAGGACTGGCATCATTTGGATGGGAATTATGTCGTAGCCATCCTCATTGCAAAATTGAGTAGGCATAGACGTACTCACACATACATCCATTGTCGCTAAGATTTGAGTCCACTCGAATGGTTCGAATAAATGCTCTGGGAAGGGTTCAGGTATGTAGGCTTCGTCTGTACAGTCTCTTTCTAGGATACATTCCTCTCATCTTAAGCTTCTATTTTCTGAAGCTCCGTACATCCAAATAGGAGTGTCTTTGTTTAGCCATGATGGAAGTTTAGTTTCAACCGAAGAGACTGAATCAAACTCTTGAATGGGTGTTTTCAAGATGTCTCTATAGGTGTGGTCCTTTAGATTGACTCTTGTTATAGATCCCACCTGCTTTAAGTACAGATAGTCGTTTCCCCAATCTTGGATAAGCTGTACTTGTCGCATGAAAAGTCTTCCCAATATGATTTCATAGTTGAGTTTTTTCCCAAAGTCTACTATGGCAAAAGTGTGTTGATATTCAATTCCACATGAGTTGACTATCACTTTTTCTAGTAGCCCTAGTGGTCTTTCAATGTGTTCGTCAACTAACTGCAATTTCATTCACGTTTTTCTAATGGCTGGCTGTCCACAGGATTCCCATACTGCTTTAGTGGCTATGTCTATGCCAGCTCCACTATCCAATATTGCCATGGTTTCAATGTCATTATATTTCATTGGGAGGGTAGTGTTTCCTTCTTCCCCTTCATAATATTCTCCGACCTTGTTCATACGAACTGATGAAATCTCTTTGTATTTCGTTTCATTTTTCGAGTTTCCCAGATTCTTAGAGATTAACCCCGTTATCCCCACCTTTTCTAGGATTTTTTGTAAATCATTCCATAAGTATGGCCTGAGTTTCAATAGTTCCCCCAAAGTGAAAGTGCATTGGATAGGTGTAGACATGATTGAATGAATGTTGTCTACTTCTAGGGTCTGTTTGGCTCTTTTGACTTGAGTGGTTTTGCAAATGATAGACTCATTTTCGTTATCTCCCAAGTAAGAAGGTAATGTTTTTAATGTCATTGGTTTAGATATCCCTGAAGCCAGGTTTATATCAGATGGTAGGTTATCCAACCAGACTTCTTCTATAGGGGCTGACTTTAAAGTTAGGCTTCCATCATTGATCTCCCTTACCTTTTCCCATAGTGTCCTGGCCAATCTTCTTCTACGAATGGAATTCCGTCTAAGGCATCTTCACTGTCCAGCACCAGGAGCTCTGGTTCATTTGTTTCAAGGTGGGGTTCTGCCACCACATCGGATTTTGCTTTCGTTTCTTCTACCGCAAGCTCTTCCGGTTTTGCAATACTTTCAAGCTTGGGTTTTTGTTTATCCAGAATTTGCTCGGTGATTCTTGATAGGCTCAAAAATTTTATCAAACAGAATGGATCCTTCAGATTTCACAGTGGTTTCTTTAAATTCACTATCCGTTTCCTTCAACTTGTCCTGGGCTGAATTTTTGCTTTCTCTTCGTTTTCAACCGGTTGTTTTTGTTTTCTCATCTCATATCTTTTGCTTCTGCTCCTTTTGATTTTTTGAGAAGAAAATTTTGTATTCTCTGAATCATCAGAGGAATTGTGTTTCTTTTTCTTTGCCTAAGCTTTAGTGATTACCTTGATCGGAACAATCGGTTCGCTCTCTAATGAGCTACTAGGCATCACTTGGACTACGTTGACTACAGTTTTTTCCTTGTTCAAAAGATTCTTAGGACAGTCTTCCGGAAAGTGTCCTCCCTTTTTGCAACATTGTATGCAATAGGCTTCAATTGGTTTGAGGTTTTTGTCAGGCTCTGGACATTCATTTTTCCAATGGTCATCAGCACCACAGTTATGACAGTTTTCTGTTCTGGGCTTGATCATGGGTCTTCCCATAGGAGGTCTGACACCTTGATTAGCTACATAATACATTGGTGCGAGCTCTGGTGGAGCATAAGTCATGGTTTCCTCCATTGGTGGTGGTTGTGGACTATACCAATCTCCCTCTACCATTACGGTAGATGGACTAGGCTCTGCATAGGGTGTAACGGGCACTAATGCTTGTTCATCTATGACCCCTTCTGAGTGCATGTACTTACAGAAACCGCATTATGTTCTGGATAAGGAGGTTGTTATCCCAACACAGGTTGAGGTCTCTCCATACCCATTGGTGGTCTCTGAACTTGAGCCATATTAAGCTGATATCTGTACATGGGTTATCCTTGTGGCCTCATGGGCATGTACTGAACATTCCCATCATACTTTGGTCTGAAGTAGCACTCGTGGGTCTCGTGGTTTGTCCTCGATAGCATCAGACACACACGCCTCTAGGGTTGTATGCTTTTTACTATAGAGTATAGAATGAAGTTCTTTGTTTAGCATTCCCTCCAGAAACAATGAAACAAGTCGCTCCTTTGCAGGTACCTCCATCTCTGGGCATCTGGCAATGTATTGTTTCATTCGAGTTGCACAATCCCTAACAGACTCACCATGTTTATGTTTAAAGTTGTAGATTTGAGCTATCGTATTATGTTTAATCCTCGTTTTAGAACAAGCAGCTACAAATCCTTGAGCTAATGTATTCAAATCCATGATTGACCTTGGTGGAATGTTTTGGAACCATGTGAAAGCTTTTCCTTCTAATGTCATTCCAAATCCTTCGAATTGAGTATGGAAATCTAATATGCGCTCCGCTCTTAGCACTTGCTTGAAGCTTGCTAAGTGGTCATATGGATCCCCTATCCACTGTATTTTCTGACCCATTTTTGGAAATCAACTGGTCTGACACGTCTATTTGGTTCAACTCCAGGTCTTCTAGAAGTTGGTCCTGTTCCGAGTCCTTCAAACCAGTCTGTCAGAAATAGTGACTCATGTAGCCCTGGGTTGGCCTTAGTGTCACCCGTTTTTCTTCCTGATGAGGTGGTTTCTGGTTTCTTCACATTACTCTCAAATGATCTCTCATGATGTTCGTCTCTTGGAGTGGTTTCTGGTCCTTGACCCAATATCCAATCCCGTATGGAATACCCTTGGTATTTGGTTTGTTCTACCTCCTCAGGAGTCATCATAACAAAGTTGTTGTTATAACAATCCTTAAACAAGTAAGTTGGTAGATCCGCAGATCCCTTATCTTTGATTTTGAAGATATAAATGATCTTCATGGCCGTTAATTGTCCTGGTCTAGCATGAGAAGTCCACAAGAGATCTTTTATGTTTCTATCTTCCCAACAATAGACTCCGATCCTAGGATTATCCGTACTAAGCCGTTTCAAGGGCTTCAAGTCTACTTGATCGTATCCCTCGGATTCCAATGTTGGTGGTCCTTCTTTTGCTGACATATCTGGGATTATAGTGTTTACTTATAAGCCCCATTTGTCTACCATATCAGGATTTTCAACTTGTACATATTGAGTTCCGTTTCGATCCATGTACATTTTTCCTTGTTTGTTGGCCCTAACTTCTTCTTCGAACTCAATACCATCATCATCAATGCGAATAGTATACTCTTTGTTAGGGTCCAAGTAAACCTGGGCTCCATGACGATTATTCTTGTAAAAAGAGAGTATATGCTTATAGCGCATTGTCGTTACGGTTTCAGAGTGAGTCGAGTAAGAAGACATTTCGGATATTGAATCTGAAAAAGTGTCTGATACTTCTTCAAGAATTGTGTGTAAGGAATTGCCTTGATTTACGCTTTCTTCGGTGGATACTCTACTGGTGTTTTCTCCAAATAGGCCTTGTTTTCCTATTACACTACCAGATCTAAGGTTCATATAGACTTATGAAGCCCTGGATAGAGTACTCACCTTAGATTGACTTGTCGTCAATTTCCACTTGACTCAATTGCAACTTTCTGTCAAGCCACTGATTCCTTGTCTGCAACCTGATTCCTGTACACAATTTGTCAAATTAGTTATTTTTCTATAAGGACAGTTGAGCTCTTGAGAACTCCAGTGATTGGTCTCTTTATTTCACTTCAATTCGTGCTATGGAAGCCAAAACTTTGACTTTCAAATTCGGCTAAGCAAAATCAGAGGTTTAATCTGCAATCTATAAACTAAGTATATCTGTACCAATTTTGATCCGATTGACACCAAAATTTTCCAGTGGCCTTATTTTATGCTGTTCTAAAACTGTATAAGCCCAAAAGTCAAATTTGAAGTCTCTGGGTAGCAGAAGTAAATAATCGCGATTATTTACTTTTGTCACTTTTTTGCATTTTCTGGATTGGTTTGGCAAGTATACAACTTGTTAAAGCCCTTGGGAAAGTTTCAACAAGTTTGAAAAAAATTTGATCAAGTTTACCCACTGTTCCGTATCCGTAGACTCTGATTTCGAGAATCTAGCTTAGGTTTCACTTTTGTGGTCCAAATTTCACCAAAATTGATTTGTGGAGTCCAATTGATGTGCTTGACTTTGTGGTATACTCAAATTTGCAAAATCACCAAGTTTGGAAGCAAAAGTAAATAATCGTGATTATTTACTTTTGACAAATTTTTGTCCCAACTTTGACACAGATCTATCAAGAACCTTATGTTAAGGTCACTAGCCAATTTTCATCAAGTTTGGACAATTTTGGGTCAAATGGTCATTAATTATCTGTCCGCAGACTAACTTTGTAATTTTTATCACAGTTTTCACTCCAGTGATTCAAATCTTACCAAATTTGGTTTGTGGGCTTATTACAACATGGTAAAGCTAGTGGTATGCCAACTTGGTCGAAAAAGTTCAAAAACAGGGCAAATATAAATAATCGCGATTATTTACTCTTGTCAAATTTTTGCATGTTTTCCTGGTTGAGCTAGAACACACCCAATAGCAAAGTTTGATGCATCAATATGCACATGGAAAATTACATTCCAATCGGGCACTAGTAGAATAGGAGCACTAGTCAGGCTAGTCCAAATTCAGTTATAAAGGTTGTTTTAGCTTGGTCCTCCAGCACAATTGTGATTTGATTGTAGCTAGAGTACCCATCTAAAAATCTATAAGCTTTCTTCCCTGCAACTCTTTCAAGCACATGTTCTGAATATGGCAAGGGGTAATGGTCCCTCCTAGTGGCAGCAGTGACCTTCTTGAGATCCACGCACACTCTGAGTTTCCCATTCTTATTTGGCACAATCACTATTGGAGACACCCATTCTGAGTGCTCAATAGGGTATATGAATCCACATTCCACAAGCTTTTCAATCTCTTCTTGAACAATTTTTGCATATTTAGGATTCATTGGGTAGGGTCGTTGCTGAACTGGTTTAGCCATGCTATTCATGGGGATTGTGTGTTGGGCCACGGAAGGTGGAACACCTTTCATATCATGATATGTCCAGGAAAATATATCCCTGAATTCCTTGAGAAGTTCTTTCAGTACACACTCCTCAGTCTCGGTCAAATCTTGGGCAATGAAAACAGGTTTAGACTCTTCTCCTGGGTCTGCTAACTCTATTTCCTTAACTATTGATGGACCGTCATAGACTCCATTGCTCCCATGGATAGTTTTTCTTTGAGCCTTTGTATATACAACCTTACGTTCCTCTATGGTATAGGATTTGAAATGTTCAGGTGCATGGTGTAAGTCTGGGGAGTCTTGTTGTTCTGTGGACTGTTATTTCACTTCCGATTCCTTTTGTTTTTGAGCTAACTCTTGATTTTGTCGTCTCGTTACAGTACGACTAAACTTTGGCTTCTCTGTAGCCTCTAGTTGTGCGATTTCAATGGGTTCTGGACTACACCACATAACGCTTTCAAGGTATTTACCCCAGTTATCTACCAACTTTCGATGAGCATCACATACCCCTATATAATTAAGCCATTCTGCGATAGATTTCTTTTCATTTATTCTAGCATGCACATTTGCTCGATATCGTCGCCTCTTATATCTCTTACTCTTCTTGTTTAATGCTTGATTATGGCCGATCTCTAGTGAAGAGTCACTAGATGAACTTCGAGGTAAAAATTTCAAGAAGTTGACCAAAACTCAGATTATTTACTTTTTCTTAACTTTTTAGGCCAAACTAAGTTTTGACTTGATTCATAGGCTTAAAACACATCATAAAAGGACTGTCCTTGACAAAATTTCAAAAAAGTGCTCATTTCAAGTCTCAAGTTAATAATCACGATGATTAACGTTTTGCTCTAAATTGGCCAAGGCTCATACCATTGACTCATTGCATGTGTACAAACAACTTTTGTAAAGGCCCAAGAGATTTGGATCACTAAACTGGCAAAAAACTGGGTGAAAACTAAAGTTTGTCCTGACTTTCTGAATCTTGAGTGTGAATAGAGGAAAAATTTATCCAAAATTGGTGAAAATTGATTCATAGGCTTATATTGAGGTGATAAAGATGTGTATATGCTCAGTTTATCAAAAACATGCAAAAATTTGACAAAAGTAAATAATCGCGATTATTTACATTTGCCCTGTTTTTGAACTTTTTTGACCAAGTTGGCATACCACTAGCTTTAGCATGTTGTAATAAGCCCACAAACCAAATTTGGTAAGATTTGAATCACTGGAGTGAAAACTGTGATAAAAATTGCAAAGTTAGTCTGCGGACAGATAATTAATGACCATTTGACCAAAAATTGTCCAAACTTGATGAAAATTGGCTAGTGACCTTAACATAAGGTTCTTGATAGATCTGTGTCAAAGTTGGGACAAAAATTTGTCAAAAGTAAATAATCACGATTATTTACTTTTGCTTCCAAACTTGGTGATTTTGCAAATTTGAGTATACCACAAAGTCAAGCACATCAATTAGACTCCACAAATCAATTTTGGTGAAATTTGGACCACAAAAGTGAAACCTAAGCTAGATTCTCGAAATCAGAGTCTACGGATACGGAACAGTGGGTAAACTTGATCAAATTTTTTTCAAACTTGTTGAAACTTTCCCAAGGGCTTTAACAAGTTGTATACTTGCCAAACCAATCCAGAAAATGCAAAAAAGTGACAAAAGTAAATAATTGCGATTATTTACTTCTACTACCCAGAGACTTCAAATTTGACTTTTGGGCTTATACAGTTTTAGAACAGCATAAAATAAGGCCACTGGAAAATTTTGGTGTCAATCGGATCAAAATTGGTACAGATATACTCAGTTTATAGATTGCAGATTAAACCTCTGATTTTGCTTAGCCGAATTTGAAAGTCAAAGTTTTGACTTCCATAGCACGAATTGAAGTGAAATAAAGAGACCAATCACTGGAGTTCTCAGGAGCTCAACTGTCCTTATAGAAAAATAACTAATTTGACAAATTGTGTAAAGGAATTAGGTTGTAGACAAGGAATCAGTGGCTTGACAGAAAGTTGCAATTGAGTCAAGTGGAAATTGACGACAAGTCAATCTAAGGTGAGTACTCTATCCAGGGCTTCATAAGTCTATATGAACCTTAGATCTGGTAGTGTAATAGGAAAACAAGACCTATTTGGAGAAAACGCCAGTAGAGTATCCATCGAAGAAAGCGTAAATCAAGGAAATTCCTTACACACAATTCTTGAAGAAGTATCGGACACTTTTTCAGATTCAACATCCGAAATGTCTTCTTACTCGACTCACTCTGAAACCGGAACGACAATGCGCTATAAGCATATACTCTCTTTTTACAAGACTAATCATCATGGAGCCCAGGTTTACTTGGACCCTAACGAAGAGTATGCTATTCGCATTGATGATGATGGTATTGAGTTCGAAGAAGAAGTTAGGGCCAACAAACAAGGAAAAATGTACATGGATCGAAACGGTCTATTGAAAAATACCTTGACTAGCGCTCCTATTCTACGAGTGCCCGATTGGAATGTAATTTTCCATGTGCATATTGATGCATCAAACTTTGCTATTGGGTGTGTTCTAGCTCAACCGGGAGAACATAGACTGGACTACCCCATTAGCTTTTCAAGTCATCAATTGAATGATGCCGAGAGAAACTACACCACTACAGAGAGCTGCCTCCCTTTGTTGCTTCCATTTGTCAAGATTCTCGCACACTGCTTGCTTCACATTCTTCCAATCTTCTTTGGCTAACCAATTTGGTCTGTTCCATCCATGATTTATTGCTTTTTGTACTTCAGAACGCTTCTGCTTGTAGTATTCGCGCATTCAAACCTTCATCAGGTCTTCATTGAAGCGCTCATCCCAACTTGACACACGAGAAAGTCGTCATGCAACATGCTGATGACTATGTCTTTTAATTCATTTGGCACTTCACTCTAGGTGTTTAGTATGTAGTGTTGAAACACCTAAGAGCAAAGACCACGCATGCGCAATATCACCTTGTTGCCTTCATCATCCAAGATGATGCTGCCGATGATGTCGACCGAGTACGGTAAGTCCTCTCGCATGTGATGCGTAAACGTTGGGATCTTGAGTGGTGTCTCTAGTGTCATCTCACTGGGGGTACAGATGCCAGGTGTCTCCACTGGAGTCTGGGGCCCCAAAGCGAGGAGTGTCGATTGGGGCGACTCCTGGAGGAGTAGCTACTGGTGTGTAGCGAGGAACGGCTGATAGCCTTGTAAAACCTGGCATAGATGGCGATTCCGTGGATGGTGTGGGGGCAGGCAAAGAGAAGGGGAAGGTAAGGAGTCTCGTCAAACACGAGGTAGTGTCGAGACATCAGCGACGGCGGCATCTCCACAGTAACCGCCGCCACCACCACTAGAGCATCGGTGCCTAGAAGAGTGTGAAGATCATCTCGTCGACACCGAAGTCTCGTCCACACCGAAGTCTCAGAGCACATTGAATGCTTTGAAACAAAGGGAGATGCTGAAGAAGTGGAATGACGTTATGGTGCTCCAGAGTGATGATGCTCCTTGTACCACCTCCTCTGCTGGGATGACAAAGAAGAAAGAAACTCATCATCATCCATACCTCCATTAAACACACGAATATTTAATCTTAATATTGAATGGAGAAGAAAATATGGACAAGTTATAATCATACTATACATAATAGGGGGAGGGATTCTAGTGTGTATATATATATATATATATATGTGTGTGTGTGTGTATATATATATATATGGAGAGAGAGAGAGAGGACTCATAAAGGGGGAGTGATTCATGTGATGAGGAGTTCAAGCCGGCTTCAAATTAAACCTTAGCGAGTAGCAATATACGCTTCCTGCTTTTTCGTTAGAAGAGCAAGATCTGCCTGTCCTTTGAGGACTCCTTTGGCTTGGAGTGGAAGCAATGACGATTAAACACAATTCAAATTTCTCAAGTATAGCATATAGACAAGAATTAAAAAAAAGCCACTTCAATACAATATATATTATAAAATGAAACGAAATTATTCAAATACAATGGTTATGGCTTTAAGAGGTCTCTCATCCTCGCATAGCTTAGCATAACTCCCTATGTCTATATAGAGCTCTACGTTTAGGCAGATGTCCTCCGTTTCATTTTGTAGATCCTCTGCATGCACCCCATAGAGAGTAGCAGCTTGATGCTTGTCTGGCACCACTTGTCTGGCACCACCTCAGCGGCTTTTGACTGAGCATCCTCTCCAATCTCCTCCACTGATGCCACTGTCATTTGCACATGGTAGCCCTCATACGTTCATGCACTACAAGGGGCTACCTCTATGACGTACCACCAATTTGATGCAGACTTTGTAGGATGAAATACCACCTGCCAAAGACACATAACTTACATGAGTGCTTCTAGGAACATATCTTCTAAAATTGGATGTTAAATATTTACAGACTTACTGGTTCACAATGCTCGGGTAGTACGAAAGTGTCTCTTAGGACGGTCCATTTTTTCGTTGAATCCACCTCAAGGAAGTCAGACTCTCCTCTGTGCAAGTAGTATTGCAACCCTCCATGTTTATCTTAAAGCATTGCGGTTGAACAAGTCCACAAAAAGTCCTCTATAATCGATCCTCAAAATCTCTTGTAGCGTGTCAAAGTAAGTGAGTTCTGCCACCACAGGATCTCCATCAGAGGACCGTCATCGACTAGACTGTTCAAATTTTTCCATGATTCCACAATCTTGTGTAAGTTGTTTTTGGTCGATCTGTTCCACCCTAAAATGTCGACCTTTACACCATGCTATTGTATATGACTTATACTATAATCAACAAAGATTATGAGTGGCCGTTCAAACATCTAGAAAGCCGCGAGTTGTACATTGCAAACTTACCTTGGTTGCGCAACCCCAAGAGTACTCCCACTCCTCCTCAGTCACTTCTTCACCACACTGTTGTGAACTTTTCAACTGGTTGTGCAACCATCTTAAGCTCATGAATGCTAGTAGGCTCTCCAGACCTGCCGGATAATGCATCGGTGGTCGTCTTCCCCGTCTCCACTCGATTTGTGTCCTTTGTCGCTCTTGCTTTGCATCCTTGTATTGGAAAATCCACTTTTGCATCACTGGATTGTGAAACATGCAAAATCGATTGATTTTAGCCTCTAGATCTTCTGTCATCTTCTTCTCAACACTGAGATTGCACATGACAATCCTAGATATGCGCTCGTCATCTATGGTTTTCCATAGCGTGTCTCGGGCTTTATCAAATCCGTCTAGCCACTCTCCAATGTAAATTAGGGACTCTGATACCGGCCAACTTTCTACCATGCTACCCTCCAGACGTGCCTTCTGAAGCACATATCCCTTGAGCGTTTTCATGAAACGTTCTAAAAAGAACATCCATCTGGAATGTACTGTGCCAGCTATTTCCACCTCATCAACTATGTGAACAAGAAGATGCATTGGAATGGTTAGCATGGTAGTAGGAAAGTTTCTCACACATGCACACAACCTCCACAGCGTTTAGTTTTGCAAATGGTATGGAGTCTACATGGATCTCCTTCTGTGAGATCCATTGCACCAACTTTGCAAGTTTGTAGATTGTGGTACGGACGTCAGGAGACAAACATCCCTCAATGGCCACTGGTAAAAGAAACTGCAAAACACGTCTAGCAATGATATTAAAGTCCACACATGAATTTTTTACACGATTCCCACTATGATATATTCCACTTCAAACATACCTTACACATTTTATGCCAGTCATGTGATTGCAAAGAAACACGTCTTGTCCGTTGCACAGCATGTTTGCATTGATAACAAGGACATAAGATCCTTGTTGAGAGATAGGTGTTTCGGTTGGACGGCCCCATATCGTCGTCACTACTCATAATGAACGTAAAAAAATTATAAACTGGAAATAAATTTAATCTTCTATTGGCATCGTCTCTCTCTCTCTCTCTCTCTCTCTCTCTCTCTCTCTCTCTCTCTCTCTCTCTTATCACACTGTAAACTACCTCACATTCTCTAGTCATGTCCGATCCCCGCACACCTCGGTCTAGAGGTGCACAGAGATCAAAACCATTGGGTTATGATCTTGTCTTTATTGGTCAATGCCTATATTTTTGGGTATGAAAAATCTACACACCCACGTCTACATGACAGTGCATATAGTGGACAAAACCCCTTTGCCTCTTCTTTACCTGTAGCAATTCACAACATCTTAACATCTCTTCACATCAGATCCGTTTGAGGGATTAGTTAGCACATTACATGTTGGCCTCCAATCTGAGTATCATGCCATTGAAAGCTTTCCAACTTAAGGTCGCATCCGTAGAGAGGAAGAGAGGGATCACCGTTGGCCTAACTCTAATTTTTTTTGGAATCCCAAAGGTAGATATTTATTATTAAAAAAAATTCCAAAATCTAATCTTAACTCTAACCTAATTGAACATATGGTGATTCTGAGCTAACTGAACGTGGTTAGTGGGCGAGTTAATAGGTGTCAGATTCTGATGGGAATATACATATTGTTGTGTACCTAGTCTTTGCTCTTTGGGCAAAGCCTTGAGCTTAGCTGGAACTCCCCCTTCATTGACATGCCCAAAAATCTAACCTAAATCTAAATCTAATCTAATCTTAAATCTAACCTAGCTATTCTTAAATATTGTCCAAAGACCATGTTCTTCGCTGAAAGGGCAAATTGTACTCACACTTACATGCGTGAGCCTATCCCCTTGTCAGCGATACACACTATTGAAACCATTCGGATTAGCTCCCACTCTCTTCAATGTGAGACAGAGCGTTGGGGAAATGGAGAAGAGTCAAATCGATTGTGCACATTATGCTCACTGCAAGTTTGAGTACCACACACTACTAGAGTGCTCAGTTTTTGGTCACATCCAAACTTGCTTCCCTCACATTTTTAGCCATGACTTAGACCTACATACTTGCCTCTCCGAACCACAATGTGGGCTCTCCATTGCGACTCTTATCACCACAATTTTAAAGCATCGAGAGTCACTCATCAACCACACACATACTACATCACATGTAACTTTGGTTTCATAGGTCATATTTGAATTTCAAGGAAGATATTAAAATCTGTCTATCTCCCTCTCTCTCTCTCTCTCTAAATCCCTCTCTCTCTACTCCATCTCTCTCTTTCCTCTCTCTATCTCTACCTACTCTCTCTCAATCTCTCTCTACTTACTTTACATTCTCTCTCCACCTTCTCTCTCTCTCTCTCTCTCTCTCTCTCTCTCTCTCTCTCTCTCTCTCTCTCTCTCTCTCTCCATCCATCCCTTTTCTATCCCTCTATGTTGCCCTTTTCTACTATTTCTACACTTCCCCCCCCCCCCCCCCTTAAGCTACTCATAAAAGTCATTTTTTTCTCAAACTATTTAGTTATGTTTCCTAACCATGTAGGTTTTTTTTTCATAATTGATTTTTCTTTAAAACCTCATTTAGTCAGTTTAGGGTCATTAGTTAATTTTCTTCTTTCACCTAATTTAGTTGTTTTCAAACTTAGCTCTCCTTCACTCAATTAAACATAAACCGACACTATTCAAGCATTGTTTTCCTCCCTCTCATCCTCTCTCTCTCTCTCTCTCTCTCTCTCTCTCTCTCTCTCTCTCTCTCTCTCTCTCTCTCTCTCTCACACACACACACACACACACACACACAGAGTGTTACTTTAGCTCTCTTGGTCTTTTTTTAGCTTAAATTAAAAAAGGGGACCACACATAGACCTAGGCCTTGGATCGGGACTTGTTGGGGGTGGTTTTTTATGGCAATGATAAATACACACACACACACACACACACACACAGGGTTACTTAATTAATTCTTGACCTCTTTTCTTTTTTAAAAAAAGAGAGATTCAAATTATTTGAGCCTCCACTATGAGATTTAAAACCCTTCATAAAAACTAAAAGCCTGATAAGGCGTTGGCTAGATGGACTACACACACTCTTACTGTTCCATCTCACTTGAGGGAGTTCCCGAGCTTACTTGCCTCCTAGTTCTTTTAGTAAAACCCACCTTCTATGCTCGTACTACTACTGGGTATAGCCCTTCTCAACACTTGAGTATCTTTACCTTGGGTGAAACCCTTCCGTGAATACTCCTGGTTACCTCCTCATTGCATCACGCAGGCGGCTTCATGTGCTATACTGGAGATCCCCCAAACGCTTGGATATCTGTGCAATTTGTAGTTATGGTGACCTCCCTCTCTGCTCTATTTAAAGGTGTGGGCCCATCTCTGCCCCTCACTTAGTTTTGGTTGTACTCTGCTTGATTGCTTGAAACTAGTAACTGTGTTTTTGATACAAAGCATGGAGCTCTCTACTCAAGTTACTCAGGTCACTATTATTTCTTGATTTACTTGTTGCATACTTAGGATTCTTTTCACATGGGTTTATCACTCTGTAAGGAAGATGTTTTGTTGGAAAATATGGTGGTCTCCTCTTGCAAACATTATATACCCAGACATGGGGGGTATTCCGTGTTGTGTGATACTAATGGTGCACTAAAATAACTGTTTATTCTAAAAAATCCACCCTATGGGCCGGTGGTCAGAGCATGTGGTTGATTAGGGGTGTTTTTCTACCCTGATAACCAGTACAAAATGGGATATTTATTGCTTGTCTTGCTTACTAATCTCTATTGCAGGATGGCAGGCAATTTTGTGCCTTGATTGATTATTACTCTATGTCAGGTTTCTAAAAAAAAACTCTTGATGTATATGAAAAAAAGGGGGTGTGTGTTGCTCTACCCTCCGCATACTAGTTTATGTTTTTTCTGGCCGAGTTCCTTACTGTCACGATTTCAGAACTTGGCTTATACTAGAGGGCCGCAATGGCATATCATAACATGACTCAGTGGCTATGGCAATATAGTGGTTACTGTTTAAACGGAAGGGTTTTTGGCTGCATATCATATATTTCTCGTTGGTATTTTCTGGTTGCATATCATATATTTCTTGCTGGCCTTTAAAGGACTTAACACTATGGGGTTCTGCTGTTTGCATTTTTGTGACTGGTTTTTTAACAGAAATTGGGTTATATATTACTTTGGCTTCACCTTGGTAAGGTAAGCTGTCGAAAATGCACTCGGTTATGACTTTTTGTGACTGTTCCCTAACTCGGGCCGATATACTGCTTTTTTGCATTAGCATCTTGTTTTGTAAATACAAGGAGATAAAAAATTCACCCTGCCGCATATGGGTGTTGGAAGGTTCTGCTTCTTTTGGGTATCCAGGTTACACACTATGGTTGTTCATGGTCTTTTCTTCAGAAAGGATGGGATATACATTACAGTTATTTTGCATGTACTGAGGAAGATGTTGCTCCTGTGATAGATTTGGATATTATTATGGAACTAGCACTTTAAACTTAGTTTAGCCTTTCCCTTTAAAAACTTCAAGGTTCGGAGTATGGCTTGGCTTCGTTTAGCAGCACTCCTTGTTACTTGGATTACTTAAAGAGAAGTATATATTAAAAGATGTATGATTTGAAATCCATTTCACTGTGATAGGTATCTAACCTAAAAACAAGTTTTAACGAGCTTGTTATTTTATAAAAGTGTAATTGGAAGATTTTCTAAAAAACTTCATTTGGTGGAGCTTTCAAAATTGACAAAACTGTTGAAAATAGATGAAGGGGGGATTCAGACACTTGGATTAGAAGGGGTGAAGGCCTTCTAATCAAAATGATACTCTTTTACTAAAATCTTTGGGATTCTTTAAAAATGAGAGGAATCACATTTTTTTGGTCTAAGCTTGTAAAGGTTTTAAAAAGTTTGTAAGATGGACATGGATAACAACTGGTATAGTCCATCGATACCTGTAAAACACATCCAAGGCTAGATGAATTGTTGTCTTGTTTGGATGGATGCAGGTAAGGACTCTATCTTATCTTGGAAGGTTTTTTTGACTTTGGCAAGCCGTCCTACACTGGATGGAACACTCACTTATGATTTGGGAAGTTCTTTTACTATCTGTATACTGAAAGGGGATCTCTTTCCTACAAACATTGTACTTAAATGATTCTAATACTGAGTTGTTTTTGTACTTATCTATTCTTTGTTCCATTGCCAGTTTTCTTTTGAATGTAAAATTTCAATTATGTCTTATTATCTAAGATTTAGCAGCTACACACACATCCTATACATAAGGTTTTTCTTTCTAGAGAAACCGGGATACTGGCTTTGGAAATTTTCTTCAAAATTGAGTTCTAAGGTGGACCCACAGTCCGTAATACCTTGACGGTTGACTGGTTTTAGGTGGTCCTTCGTAGACTCTATTTCTGGTACCCTGCTCACGGCTACTATAGTCCTTGACTTTGCCGGTTTAAGGTTTGCAGGCCCAAAAACTATAGTTACTGTTTCTACTTTTATTTATGTTTATATTGTTCCTTTTTCAGGACTGCTTACCCTATAGAAAGACAACCCGCATGAGCACTAAACACAACCCTAATAATCATGCAAAGATTCTCGAACAGATTAAGCTATACCTTAAGGACCGTAAACCAAAGAATGATTTGGCAGTGAGAACAAGACCCTTCCTCTCTAGGAAGGCCAAAGATTGTATTACCTACTATGGTAAGTATAAGTGAACCTCACCACACTTTTTTAAAAAATTGTAGACTCTTGCTCTCTCACAAGGATTGGAATTTTCCTCAGAGCCCCTCTCAGTGGCCACATATCCTGTACTCAGATGTATTAGCAGCTTGGATGCTTCTCAACTAATATATGATTTGGCTCTTACCTCTGACAAAAAATTATATGTCTTACATATGCTGTCTTTTAATGATTGGGTCAAAATTTTGGCTACTTTGGATAAAGACTCCATGGAAGGGGTGAATTTAATTACCCAATAAATAGCCCAGCTTCCCCTACTCTCCTTAGAATACCAGCAAGAGCTTGCCCTATTTTCCTCCTCTAGTGCTGATCTGTCTAACTTTCTAAGGAAGTTATGTGTTCTCAATACCTCTTTTGTCTATGCACCGGCTACTCCAACTATTCCACAAACTAATGAATCTTTTGTTGGGATAGTGCAGCCCTTGAAGCAGTTAAGGAATTTCAGAGTAATCTTTGCTCCCTCAATGACTCTAACCTCCTGGAGATGTTGCCTAAAATATCCAAAACTTTTCTTGTCTTACCTCTTAGACAAATTGAAATTGAATCCCTTGGGGCTAACCATCATCTTTGGGTGCTGCCCAACAAAGCTTTCTTAGTACCCATTTTGAGTGAAACTTGGGTTTACTTTGCCAATCTCCCTACCTCTACTATGGAAGATTGCAGACTCAGGATTCTAAAATGAGGGCAATTTTTGGACAAAGGGGAGCTTATCAAAGCACCCTTCAATCTCAATCTCATTGACCACTCCAAATGCCCCTCCAATATTGGCCTCTATATCCATACCAAAGGAAACATGGAATTTGCCAAGAGTAATCCAGATTTTTACATTGAATCCATCTGGAATGTCTTTTGACCTTATGTAAAATTTTCCTGTAGATTTCTTGACCCTAAAGCCTCTTGTGAATCCAGCATCATGTGGTTCGATCATACCATTTGGTTTATTCTCAACCATCTGGACTTACTCTTCCCAAAAAAACCTGTGGATTTTCACCTGTCCCTCATTTGCTCTTGGTTAGGTGGCCAAGCTGGATATCTTGAAGGAGTTAAAATCTGATGAACCTGGAATTTACTTAACTACTTATGCTAACTTTAAAGGTGTTAAGATCATCACTAGTTTACTTAAACCTTGTATTGATGAGGATGACTCCCCTGCTCTCAAAAGATCCAACTCTTTGATTACCCCCAACTCCGTCACTTCCTTTCTAACACCTAGTTCGTCCTGTAATAACCGGGGAAAAGTTTGTAGCTACACAAGGGGGTAGAGGTAGGTCTCCCCCCATCAGGAACTTCCTTGAGTTTTAAACCTTGGTGATATTGCAGGTTACTACAAGCCCTTGCTAAAGAAGAACTCTCAACAAAGTGGATCCGCACAATGGATTCATCTACATACACTATCTCTTTCACAATGTACTCCTCGATTGGAGATCAACCAAAAAATATTTTTTCTGAGTGCTTTGATCTGTTTTTTGGCAATCACAAATTACTCGACAATATACTCATAGGATGGAAGTATCAACATCCCATAAAGAAGTTAATTTACAATAATGACTTTCTTCGGCAGGATTCTGTTCCCCATTGTACATGCTTTCAATTTACCACCTTTTGCAGGAATTTTGAGGCTTATGGTAACCATGTTTGTACCTGTGATCTTAGCATTATTGAAAATACTAAAATACATAGAATTTTGGCCAAAGGGCTCAATCATATACCTAACTTTCCCAAAAACCCCTACCTTGCTCTATCAGCTATACTAAGTTGCCTCACTGACCTTGTCAGTACTCTCCAACTGGAGATGACAGTCCTGCCGGACTTAAGGGAAGTTGTGAAGGAATGATTCCTTCAAAAAGTATCACAAATACCTAGAAAATGGTTATCTTCTGATGATTCCTGGCTTACATCTCAAGTAACTTTTGATTTAAGACCTATTTAGGAATTTTGGAAATTATTCAAGTCCCATTTCTTATAACGCTATTAAAAAACTTAGTATTTTTGTGTAGTTTGAGCTATCATCTATTCACGCTTACACTCTATGTTTCATATACCCCTTAACACATATCTATAGGGATATGTGTATTTATATACATACTTATATGCATCAACTACAATGAAATCAAAAGAATGAGGGAAGCATGGCACTAAACTCAATTTGCATTATACAACATTATTCATGTAGAAAAAGTTCTTTGAATCAGTAGCTCAGATTTGAGACATTAACGTTAAAGAATTGGCTATATCAACACTCATAGAAAGAATCTACAATAATCAAAAACAAATTTTAGAATTGAAGGGACCTCAAAGTAGTGTGGTGTTTAGAAACACCAAGATAAAAAATAAAATCCAATTCACATATTTACATGGATCCAAGTATTGTACAACTCAACTGAGGAAATGATACTATGTCAAGAGGCTCAATGACTATAAATACATCATTAAACTTTACGTTTTCTCATGTATTGCCCCAATACGTACAAGGTTTCTCTATCACAAGCTACTTCATTTACCAACATATTGCAAGTATACTCTCGTTTGTCCCTTGCATAGATCCAACCAAGTAACCATGCAGTGATTGTTCTCTCCAAAAAACTTTCAAGCTCTTCTTTGATTGATTCCACATTTTTGGAAAAATCAAGTAGGTTCCGCGCATATTCCACATTACACTGTAAAGGGCCTCTTCAGAAATTAAGGTATTATTTTCATCCAAATCATGAAAAATTCTCCATGCTACATCCAAGTTCTTGTGGTATACAAATCGATATCCAATTAGAAGATCTGTCTTTTGGCATGCTGCCTATCCTGCTATGACATTAAATTTTTGATGGTGTTGTGGAAAGCATAACTCAAGAATACGACGAATCCTTTGCAATCTATTAGTGCTCCAAATCCACACCTCAAACCATTGCATGCAAAAATCAAGGAAAGTGAATGCATCTTTGCGAATAAAATGCCACACATTTGTACTCTCTTCAACGAGATGCATATTTTTCCCCAATCTGGGCATACATCACCATGTTGCATTTCAATGGTCTTAAGTAAAACACCATTGAGTTCAAGGATCAATACTCTTCTTTGTTTTCGTATAGTATCTGAGGGTGGTGGAATCAGTTTCCTTCTAGGCCTATGAGTCCTCAATGACATGTGCCACCTCAATAGTAAATGCTTTGTACCTTTGAAATCAAATTTATATGCTTCAGAATCTCTTGTTCCAAAAAAAAGGCATGATGGTCAATGGTATTATTTTCAATTAACACACTGTGCACCAACATTATTTATTTTATCCATGATATATATAGACTTAAACCTTCAGAAGACAACAAAAGAAAATATTTTTCTTCAATACACAGAAGAAATCTTGTACAAAGAGCTCCAACCACACAAGAAAAGAGAGACTTCTTTTCCAAGGCTGAATAACATCGTTGATGAAATATAAAAGTATACATATTCGGTTCATGTTCAAATAATTGGACCCAACATATTGTTTTGGCTGGAATACTAGAGCCCAACACATTGTTTTGGTCAAAGTCTTCTTAACACATTTCCACCACTCTAGATGTATGTGAACATTCCAGGTGATTGAGTCAACGCGCACGCCAAGACCTTACTGGTTGTTTTCTTCCACCTGCAATAACAAACATGCTAGATTAGATAAAAATTTGATTTTATTTTTTATATTTTTTGATAAATCTAAAGTGATTCCTACCCATAAGCTTAAGTAGGCCTTTTGTAGCTTTGATATGTATGCTTTTGCTGCAACTCCGCTAATGAAATGACCAAGACCATACCCCAAGCTAGTAGCATAAGCAATAGCATGTTGATCACTCAAATTTTTTGTTTTGTGAGACAATTTTAACAAGTTCAGTTGGTGTGAAGATAATAATGGCACACCAAACTTGGATGCCAACATAGCTGGATCCTTGCTTAAGGAGTTTACTACTTTCTTGCCCCTACTTTCTTGAACATGACTTAACTTGTTATTGCACAATGGTAGCTATGAAGATGCACAAGATGAGCTTTCCACTTCGACTGCATTTTTGTCAAGTTCTTCCCTTAGAACTTGGACATTGAACATGCCCCATTCTTCCATAATGTCTTGAAACTTTGTAAATAGATCATGAACCTCTGTGATTGGAGATTGTCCTAGCCGATTGAGTGACATAACAGATCGAATGTCATCTGTATTATTTAGATTTAAAAGGTATGGTAGAAGCTCATTGCAAAGAAGATAGTCAGGCCTCCCTTGAAAACTTTAAGGATATAAGCAGTTATCTTTTGGGTGAATACATCCCTTGAAAGGGATATCATCAATGAGCAATGTATTCTTTGTACTGCATAAATTCCTGCACTGATACCAAACCCTGTGTGACAAAGGCTTAAACATAGCCTCAACATTAGGCTTATCCGGTCTATACACTTTTCGAAGATTATGAATGTAGCAATCTTCTTGTCCCCATACCATAAAGAAATGATATTTTTTATGTGCATGCTTTTCAAGAGTGTTCACATAAGTGCAAACATTCTTTTGTAGCATGGTGGACCAAATACCAACATGAAAGTACTTACATATCTCATCCAAAAACTCAAAACAACCCGGGCGAACAACAATTGTGGTGTGACCAAGGTCATTTTTGACACAATCTGTACATGGATGTCTCTTGTCTTCTTTGCTGAGTAAAACTCCATTAAAATCAAGAATGAGTGCATGTTTCTTCATGCTGATTGCATGAGAAATATTTTCTTCATACGATACAAAAGAATGATAACAATTTAAGTTTTGCACTTATAAATCTCAAAACAAGGGACCATATATTTACAGCACACAATTGTAAATTGCACACGTTTATTTATGTCTCATACTCCCATACTCATCTATAATGATGTCTCCTAAATGTGATTGCATTTCTCTATTGATGTGGGAAGATTGAAAGACTAGTTTATCTCCATCTCTCTCAAAAGAATATAAGCTTCCAAGTGGCCTACGTTTTCGTGCATCAGGATGTAGCTCCTCAACATTGATGTCTACTTGTGGCACACTGGATCCTTGATTTTGAATGTCAATTTCACCTGCAAAGACAACATAATAGAATTTTGTATTATCTTCCAAAAAGCGCCATATCTATACTAATCACATTGGAGAAATAAGTACCTTTGTTTTTCTCACCAACTTCAATCCCTTGCTCCCTTTCTTGAATGCTTTGGAATTTGTTTGTATTTGGTGTCGCTTTTCCTGTCCCTTTGTCAGTTTTTTCTTGTATGTCCTTGGTTGCAAGAGTCACTTGGAGCTCTTCATTGGCTTCACCCTTCTTCTCACTACCCTCTGCACCCTCATCTCTTTGAGGTATGTTGTTAGTGTCGTGTGAAGGTTTTGGAGAATTTTGCACAACAAAATCACTTTGATGCTCTACCACCACCATCTCCTCTTCACTATTCCTAATGTCACTTTCATGAATTTGGGTCTCTCCAATTGTCGGTAGCATGTTCTCGCTCTCTTTAGTCATGTCATTTGAAGTTTTTTTAGAGGTTTGTTCTACAAGATCACTTTTGTGCTCTACAAGATCACCTTTATGAAACTGGGTCTCTCCAACAATGGTGGGTAGCACTTGTGCTGCTTGAGATATGTTATCTCCGTCTTCTATTTTGTTGTCTTCATCTGAAAGATGAAAAAAAGCCAAATTTTTACCTATTTAGAAAATAGTCTAGTGGATTTTCAATAACCATAGAATCCATTTCATTTCCATCATCTAACCCATACGTTTTATTCTAGAAAGGCTCCATTTAGCACATTAACACAAAAATGCTAACCTAGAATGATACCTAAAGCACATTTGAAAGCGAGGCTTAATCTTAAGCTCCAGCCTAAGGCTTAAGTCTCAAAGTTTAGGCTTTTGTTTCAAGCCTAAAACTTAAGTCTCAAAATTTATGCTTATGTTTGAAGTTTAAAATGTAACTCCTTAGCCTTTTTTAGTCTTCATCATTCACTATCTGAAAACCTTTTATACTATGTGCACTGAAGATCTATTTATAAAACCCCTTATCTATGAATTTTTCAAGGTATCATCCAATTTTCCTCATAATCTATAAGTATTTTGTTATTTGTAACATTTTTTTGCTACAATGCTCATGAGACTGAACTCATATGGTGGTGCTACACTAACATACAAAGGCAAGGCTCGAACTTAAGTTCGATCCTACAAAATAAATTTTAGCTACTTGTTATAGATTACGACTCTTTCTTAACATATGTAATCGCTACAATAGGATATGAAATTGTGAGCTTTACTTGGAAGTACTGAGGTAGGATTCTATGACAAGGACTTTTGTTGTTAAAATCATATACATGATCACGTGATGCTCACCTAACATGCTACCTATTTCACATTTGGAGGTGAGGCTCAAACTTAAGTTCATGCCTAAGGCTTAAGTCTTAACCTTAAGCTTATGTTTCAAGTGTAAGGATTAAATCTCAAGCCATGTCTAGTCTCAACGCATTCACTATGTATAAAATTATTATATTGTGCACATTTAGGGCCTATTCAAAAAACCTCTTAACTATGAATTTTTCAAGGTATGATCCTTTTTACTTCCTGATCGGTAAGTATTGCTATTTGGAAGATTATATTACTACAATGCTCTTGAGATTGGCCTAACATGGTAGTGCTCATGAGCTCGGCCTCACATGGTAGTGCTACACTAACATGTGGAGGCAAGGTTCAAACTTAAGTTTGAGCCTACAAACTAAATTTCAATGCCTTGTTAGGTACAAAGACATTATGAGTTTCACATAACATATGCAAGTGCTACACTAGGATATGGAATTTGAAGTCTCACTTAGAACAACTCACCCAGGACTTTTGTGATTGAAGTTCATACACAAGTGCTTCACTATCTCTCCTTGTTAGGCTTGAACTTAAGTTTGAGCCTCATTAATGTTTGGTAATGCTTCATTATTGTCTCACCAAAACCAAAATTTCTTACTCTTAATACACATCTGTATGTTAGCTATGCTTTGTGAATTGACACTTTAAATAAAGACATGTGCTTTGTGATGGCTCAAACTCAAGTTTGATCCCCCCCATCATTTTTTTAAACAACAGCAATTTAATCTAATTAAAATGACATACTTTTAGATAAAGACACAAGATAGTATTAAGAAAATAGTGTTTGAAGGACCTAAAGTATCACAATTGATCAATTCAATACACTATCCTGCCTTTTTACACTTTAGGAGTCTGTTGGTACATGGTCATGGCATGCATCATTAAACCTAGTATCAAAAGTACTCTAAGAAGCATTCGCACCTTTTTCATCAGCTACTACAATGTCTTGAGGGGCTCTATCATCCTCTTGTGCATCCTCATTGCCTGCATCATCATCCTCATTATCTTCATCATTTTCTTTTGCACACTCAACATCCACAACTGGACTCATTTCTCCAACATTGTCTCCCCTCCTTGATGATCAAAATTCGTAGCTTCTTGAACTTCACTATCATCCGTGTTTTCTACGTTATCATTGTCTTCATTTCCATCAACATCCTCTCCACTGCTTTGTTGCTCATCGATGTCAAGATTGTTAAGGTATTGTTTTTCTTTATCATCCAGCTCCACTGTTTGTCTCGCAAGTGATGCTTGACTTGCACCACACCACTCTTGCAAGGACGGATCGCTCTCCAAAAGACTAGAGCATTGAGATTCTAACTCCATTGCTTCAAAATCATCTTTACATAGATGAATTTACCTTCTCTTCTTTGACAAGCTTTGCTCAAGACAAAACCCTGTGATAAGGCCATCAATGAAGTTTCTATCAATAAATTCATGATCCTTGCCACAAGAGCCTGAGAAAAAGACTCTTTTTGTATGACCTTTGCCAATAGCCTCAAATCTATCAACCTTGCTAACAAAAAGAGCAACCATTGCAGAGTCCACAGTTCCATCTATCCATGAGTCATCTCTTGTTGCTTGGATATTTCCATATTCAATATGGACCTTAGTTGACTGGCTAGAAACCCCTTCAACAAGCATTCTGATATTGATGAAATCAATGAAACACACTAGCACATATTCGTATTGTGCATTCAATGTGTTTAGATTGAGTGCCAACTTTGCAAAAAAATCTATAGAGAGCTTTTCTTTAGTACCATGAAGATCCAAGACGACCAATTGAAATGGTACATGCTCTGTATTGCAAAAGTCTTGATCTTCCCCATATCAAAGCCCACCCCCTTGATTCTCCATGGAATAGACTCATCTTGAGATATTATGCCCATATTAGCTCTATAAAGATGATTGAGGAGAGTTATTACACTTTTTGGAAGTGAGGGTGGAGTCTTCTTTGCTCTGTTGAGGGAGTCCTTGACATAGTACTGGCTATAGCTCCTCATTTGATTGTACTCATGTTCTCCTAGCTTGTACTTCTCACAAACTTGCTCCCAAGATAAATTTTCCCTTGTCAAATCAAAGAAGAATGATATTATTGCTTCTTTCAAAACTCGATCTGTTTTTAGCTTCCAAGCCATCTCATCCATGTCCATTCTATGAGGGGTATGCTTGCTCTTCTTTAGCAAGATGGTTTTGTTCAGGATTGCATTTTGTAGTTCAAGAACTTCTTTATTCTCGAGGCCTAAAATGCACCTGAACAATGTAGGTGCCAGTGTTGCTGTGCCAGGTGCTTGTCGAATCTGACCACCCTTCATAGTTAGAAATTTAGGATTTTTGTTGGAACCTTCGTCAATTGTTTCTCCCTTTGTATTTGGTAGCAAGCTTTGAGCATATTGTCTCATGATCTTGACCCAATTCTTCCATATCTTCTCATCGCATAGAAGAAAATGCAAGTCGGTCTTGACAAATCCCTTTTGAAGTGTGTGCTCTGTTGTCTCAACAAAGGTCTGCAAGATTGAAAATTCCAACATCAATATTGACAAGTCTCTAACTTGTGGGGTTGAGACGCATACTTAATAAGTTCAAGCCTAGCTAGATTGAATTGTTTCTTTATTTGCTCACATACATCTATGCAAAGTCCAAAATACATGGGTATATCTAAGTGGGGCTCAAACTTAAGTTCGAGCCTCGCTTGTTTGTGCTATAGCCTCATATGCAAGTGACACTAAATCTTAAGTTAAAACCTCAATTTAAGTTCTAAATGAGCACGTGGAGGTGTTGCTTGAGCCTATGATAGACTCTAGTTTACAAATAGATATTGATTAAAAAGACTCACATCCATGTTTTCAAAGAATCAAACAAGTACCTTCCAAGCCTCAAAGTCCTCCTTGGTTTGGTTGACACCAGGTGGTGGCTTAGAAGGACAACCATTTGCATGCCATTGTGCTTGTGCTTGCATAAGTTGGTCAAGAAATGGCTCCTTTTGCATTGAAATTGCAACAGATAGATTCGCATCTTTGGAGATTTCACGAGAGATCTTTGGTGGGCAATTGAGAATAATCTTTGATCGTCTATATTTGAATTGTTGACGCAATTGAGGGGTACCTTTGCAACGTTTTCACCCTGCAAACGTTTTGTAGCACTAATGGAGTGTTGTCCAGAGATGATCCAGTAATCAACATTGCGAACATCCTCTTTGGCAATTTTGTCAAGAGGATGTTTTTTGGAAGGATCACAAGACATCAAAATTGCTAGTATCTCCTCTTGCTTTGGTTCTTGAATGAATTCTAAAGTCAAAATCCTGACCCAACCTAGATTTAATCTTCTAAACACATACTTTGATCGAGCAGGAAAACACCTTGTCATGTTGTTAGCGTGCAAACAACAAGGAAAACAAGCACCTCTATAGCTCTGCACGAGTCACACCGTTGGAAAAAAACCTTGTATGACGGTAGAAAACACCAAATTCGAACACGTGTGAAGATGGGTGAGAAACAGCTCTAACTCAAACCATGACTAAAATTTTAGAAAATTGAGACCATGAAGAAGAATGTTGTGTCGTGAGAATCTCCGTAGAGCATCCATATGCTTGATTCTGATAACCGACGAGAAAGTTACAAGCTTTTGAAGATGGAAGGTCTCTCAAAAGCTCCAAAAAACAAGTCTCTGTAAGCAAAAAAGGATGTGTAGGAAAATACAGCTATTAAAGGGGTATTTTTTTGGTTCTTACCCCAAGGGATTTTCTCTCTCTTCTTAGCCGACTTCATTTCCCTCTTTAGGCACCTTTTTATTGGTCCATTTTTGGCCTTTTTTGGGTCAAAAATGAGCTGTCGGCCACTTTTTGACCAAGGCAAGTGGGGAAAGGGGATGTCCGTTGGACCAAAAAAGTGACCAGCAGGCGCCTGGGTAGCTGGTGTGGACTGAAAATGGCGCCCCCTCTCTCCTCCAAAGTCCACGAGCCCTCACAAGCAAGGCCAAGAAGCTCCATTAGCTCCTTTGATACACCCTATGGGGGTACCCACTCCCCCCCTTATACCCTCCAATTTCCACTTTCTCCCCCCCATGTGGGATTAATCCATTGCCACTTGGCACCATCCTCCCACCTCCCCAACTTCTCAAAAATTTACAGTTTCTCCCAAAGCATGAGGGGACTTCTCGGACAATTTTCCCCGAGGCATATTTTGCTGCTCCGGTTATCGAATGACGCACCGCACCGTAACACACGGCTCGAAGCCCATCACCTTGGCTATCTCCAGAAATATAAAACTTCAGCATTTCTAAACTTAGATCCCCAAGTTGGCCTAGTTGCCCTTCTCGCATGCACCCGCAATCACCTTCTAAGTTGAGACCGCCCGCTTCGGATGCTCATAATTCATGAGGTACAAGTCCGATTCACAAGCTGTTAAGCACAGCTGAAAACCCTTATTAAAAACCATATTTTGGTGTCTTGAAAAACCCAAAACATCAGCCAACAACTTGACCAAAACCAAGCCTTTGTACACGGTTTTTTACATGGACACTTTTAAAGCTGGAAGCACGATGTACATATATATACATGGGGGTGGTCAGCAAGTTTTTTTTGGCATTATTTATGGCCTTTGTACTCATCCAGAAAATGCCTGACATAACTTGTCAAACCCCCCAAGCTTGCTTGATCATTCATGACAAGCAGAGGTCCCCAAGGTGAACAATTGTTGCAGCTCATCCCCAGAAACCTCATCCACCTTTTGTGGCACATTCACACTCTTTGTTTCCATTGATAGCATCTCATCTGTCACAATAGTCATCAACTGTGCTAAATACTTCTTAAGTCTATAACCAATTACACGGTAGCTATGTAGTGTACCATCTAAATCAGCCAGCTGATATGTCCCATTATCAAACTTGTTTACAACAGTAAAAGGACCCTCCCACTTGATCTGAAACTTCTTTTGGAAAGTGTGGTCCAATTTACTATTGTATCGCAAAACAAGATCTCTTTTCTCAATTCCCTTATCTTTCATGCATTCATTAGCTCTTTTTTGGGCCTTTTTACATATTTCTTGATAGTACTCCAAGGCCAGAAGCCTGTCTAGCTGCAAACATTGTAAATCCAATAACCTTTGTTGCCAAGCATCTTGTTGCTCTTCATCTTGCAATGACAAAAACTTGAGTGTAGGGATTTCCACCTCAATAGGCATCAAGGCTTCTTTGCCATAAACCAAGTGACATGGTGAGAATCCCGTGCTAGTTTTGATTGTCGTTCTATATGCCCATAACGCACAAGGCAACTCTGAGTCCCAAGTTTTGGCATGTGTTAAAGTCATTTTTGTCAGAATCTTTACCAATTCTCCATTAAACCTCTCATTAAGTCCATTGCACTGCGGATAATAAGGGGTGTTGTATTTATGCTCTATGCCAAGCCTCTAAACCCTGGCCCTCTATCAGACAGTAACTCCAGTGGCACCCCGAACTTGCAGCATATGTGCTCGTCCACGAATTTTCCCATCTCCTTGCTGGTAATTTGTTTGACAGCCTTGGCCTCTACCCAACGCGATAAATAATCCACCATTGTCAGAATATACACATTCCTCTTACTTGTAGTGGGTAATGGCCCAATAGCATCAAGGCCCCATTTTTCAAACACCTCATTAGCCAGGATTGTCTTCCGTAGCTCGGGTTTAAGAACCCTTTTTCCCATCTTTTGACAAGCCAAGCAAGATTTACACCAGTGATTAACATCCTGTTGAATATGAGGCCAAACATAGCCTTCTTGCAAGATCTTGTGAACCATAATCTTCATAGCAAAATGACCTCCGCAAGACCCTTCATGGTTTTCTTCTAACATTTTGTAAATCTCCTCCTTCCAAGGCACATGACGCAACACCAAATCACTTCCTTTCATGTAAATCATATCACCAATCATTTTGTACTTCCTTGCTCTTCTCATAAAAGCATACTTTTTAGATGAAGGCAAATCTTCAGGCAAGAGACCGGTCAATAAGAAATCCACCTCTTTTGACAACACCTCTCTTCCATGATACAAAGGGGCATCCGCTTTCAACACAAACACACAAGTAATCCTTGCTTGCACAGCCTCATGTGCTTCTTCATTTTGAGTCCTTTCGACATGCTGCAAGCTCCATGCCTCAAATTTTTTGAGTAGCGATTTCACTTTGAAGCATAGATTCTTCAGTTTAGGATTCTTATTCTTCCATACTCCCAACACCTGCTTACCACTAACAATGCATCACCTTTGATTTGCAAACGTTTGATTTCCAATTGTAGACAAATGTTTAACCCGCCTTCAAGAGCCATATACTCCACTTCATTATTACTCTTTGCATTGAGTTTTAACCCTTGCTTCCTCACAAGATTTCCCTGTGCATCATAAATAACAACCCCACCAGAAGCAGCATCATGACTTCTTCGATAAGAGCCATCAAAATGTAGCAATGAAGCATTTGATATAGCAGGGGTTTCTACTTTTTTCCTTTGGACCACCTCCTCTTTAACCAAAACAGGAGTCTCTTTATAAGTGAGTAAGTCTGCTAAAGTAGCCCGATTACTCTCTTCCACTAGGAAAGTGAATTGAAACTCTTGCAGCTCAATAACCCATTTCATCTCACTGCCTTTGATATATTTGAGTTATTGAAAATTTGAGGAAGCAATGAAAAACTGGTGAGAAAGGTGAACGGTTTCTGCAACAAATAATGTCTAAACCGTCTACACGCATAGACCATGCTAATCATTACCAATTCAACCTCTGAGTACTCTCTTTCATGAGGAGTTTTCACCCTGCTAGCATAATAAACATGCTTCATATACTGAGACTCTTTCCCTCTTTGCAACAACATAGCCCCAATAGCATCTTCTCCAACTGATGGGTTAACATAAAACTCCTTCTCCCAATCAGGGGCCTACATAACAGGTAAGGTGCTCAACACTTCTTTAACTTTGTCAAAAACATCCTCACAGTCACGTGTCCACTCCAAAGGATCATTTTTTACCACTTGCTGCAAAGGATACAACAGCTGTGATGCCAAAGGTATGAAACAAGACAGATATTTGACCTTCTGAGTGAAAGTAGCCAATTGTCTTGTATCCTTTGGGGATGACAGCAATAGCAAAGCTTCTACTTTCCCTGGATCTGCTTCAATTCCATTTTTAGAGATCATATGCCCAAGAAGCTTCACCCTTGGCTGTGCCAAATGACATTTTTTAGGGTTTAACTGACCCCCACATTCATCATACCTTGCAAATGTCATTTCAAGCTTTTGAACATGCTCCTTGCGTGAGCTGTACACACAAAAATCATCAATGCCCTTTGACAAACTTCCCAAGGAACGGGGTAAGAACCCAATCTACCTTTCTCTCAAAAGCCCCAGGCCCATTTGTCAACCCAAAGGGAAGGCAAAGGAAGTAAAAACAACCCCATGGAGTGATAAAAGTAGTTATCTTCTAATCTTTAGGAGCAAGGATAAGCTGAAAGTATCCTGAATAACCATCACAGACGCTATACCTTTCAAATCCAGCCACTGTATCCAAGAGTTGATCAATGAAAGGCAACGGGTAAGGATCCTTTTTGGTCACTACATTTAACGGCTTATAATCAACACAAACTCTCCAACGCCCATCCTTCTTGGGAGTGACCACTACAGGGCTGACCCACTCAGCATTATCTATTGGAACAATAAACCCTACATTCAAAAGCTTATCCACCTCTTCTCCTAAAGCATTCATTTTCTCCTTACCCATTCTTCTTAGTTTCTGTGTCACTGGCTTTGCTTCTTCTATCAACTCAATCTTCACTGGGTCCCCAACAAAACCCCTTATTTCTTGATGATGTAATGAAAATATTCGAAAACTTGTCCATCATCTTTAGGTATTCTGCCCTCTCTTTTTGTGACAAATCTGCACTTAGCATATTTTGAACAAGTCCTTTATTCACTGATAGCTCCTGCCTGGGCTACATTAACTCTTCAAGCTGCTCCAATCGACTTGACGCATTTATATCCTCTGAAATCTGGAGCACTTCACCATCTTCTTTCTCCTCTTCATTTAGTAACAAAAAGGACACTTCACCCTCGTTCACTGGAACTTGAAGTAGAACTACTATCTGAATCCTCTAAACTTCCCTCACTAGTGATTTCAGATTCATCATCTTCAGACACCTCTTCTAATGCCAGAGGCTGTTTGGTAATCATATCAAACATCCTCTTCTCTCCCTTTTTGCTATACACAGCGATTGTGCCCTTGCCCCAATCTTGTATAGCACCAACAACTCTTAACCAAGGTCGTCCCAATATGACAGGAAAAGCTCCTAAACTTGCTGGCATAACGTGAAAGTTCACCATGACTATCACATTAAAAACATCACAGATGTCGGCTAACTCCTCCAGAGACAACACTCTGGCATGACCACGCTTCAGCTCTTTTTCAATAGGATTCACTAACGACTTCCACTGCCTCTTAAATTCGGGTACCATGTTCATCAACTGTCCAAAAGTACAATTTACTTTCCTCCCAATCAGATCCTCCTTGAGACTATAAGCTGTCTGACCTTCTCCCAATGGCAAATCCGCTACTTCAAACTTACTGCGAGGTCTCCTTTTCTTCTTGGTCTTTGCATCTTCACCCTCTTTCTCCTTCCCTTTCTTCTTGCTAGGGCCAGCACCATTTGGTGGCCTTTCCCGATTCCCCAACGGCATTATATCTGCCTCTTTATTCTCCACTTGCACAATACCCACGTGACCACCTGATGTTGAAGCTTGATTCTCTTGTTCAACACCACGATCCTCTCGTATATCCAAGGCATAATCATTAGACCTGTCACAAACCTGTTGGGGAAGTGGGTACATATCACCTCCCATCCTCTTTGGCATGACAAAATCATCCACACTCTGATTAGCCCTCTGAGTGTACCCCAAAATCTCATGCCAAACTTCATCAGGTGCTTCGACATTCCTGTATTGTGCCAAAAATGCCAGCTTCACATGATTATAGTCCAACACAATCCCTGGCATTTGTGCCTGTGCCGCCTCTCCATAATTTTGTAGCCAAGCTTTTGCTTCATCCTATAAACTGTATTGCAGCAGTTGTAACAGTATAGCTGGATCGTGTATGCCCCGAAGCAAGCAAGTAACTTCCAATTTCTCAATAAAAGAGTGTGCATTTTCACTAGGCAATCCATGAAACTTAGGAAACTCATCTTCCATGTTTGATTGCCACACAAACACTTACATGTGACGTCAAAATTGCAAGGGATGTCGATGGATCGCTCCAGTACCTAATCCACCTCACACTGGGTAACTCGGCCCCAGTGCTCGGCTTCACAAAACCTCACGACCCTCACAAAGGCTCCAATCCAAATTAAACGACCACCTCACTTGCTGTCCACAAATAGCACATACATAGGCGGTTGTCCATAAGGACCCACATCCCCTTTACATTCTCTGCCTGCATAGTGGACAAATTTTGCGAAAATTGGAGAACATGAGGATTTCTCCTCAGCGGGGCACCAAAACGATGTTAGCGTGCAAACGACAAGGAAAACAAGCGCCTCTATAGCTCTGCATGAGTCACACCGTTGGAAAGAAACCCTGTATGACGGTAGAAAACACCAAAGTCAAACACCTGTGAAGATGGATGAGAAACAGCTCTAACTCAAACCATGACTAAAATTTTAGAAAACTGAAACAATGAAGACGAAGCTTGTGTCGTGAGGATCTCCGTAGAGCATCCATATGCTTGATTCTGATAACCGACGAGAAAGTTACAAGCTTTTGAAGATGGAAGGTCTCTCAAAAGCTCCAAAAAAAAAGTCTCTGTAAGCAAAAAAGGATGTGCAGGAAAATACAGCTATTAAAGGGGTATTTTTTTGGTTCTTATCCCAAGGGATTTTCTCTCTCTTCTTAGCCGACTTCATTTTCCTCTTTAGGCACCTTTTTATTGGTCCATTTTTTGCCTTTTTTGGGTCAAAAATGAGCTGTCGGCCACTTGTTGACCAAGGCAAGTGGGGAAAGGGGATGTCCGGTGGTGGAAAAAAAGTGACCAGCAGGCGCCTGGGCAGCTGGTGTGGATTGAAAATGGCGCCCCCTCTCTCTCTCCCCCAAAGTCCACGAGCTCTCACAAGTAAGGCCAAGAAGCTCCATTAGCTCCTTTGATACACCCTAAGGGGGTACCCGCTCCCCCCCATATACCCTCCAATTTCCACTTTCTCCCCCCCATATGGGATTACTCCATTTCCACTTGGCACCATCCTCCCACCTCCCCAGCTTCTCAAAAATTTCCAGCTTCTCCCAAAACATGAGGGGACTTCTCGGACAATTTTCCCCGAGGCATATCTTGCTGCTCCAGTCACCGAACGCCCATCACCTCGGCTATCTCCAGAAATATAAAACTTCAGCATTCTAAACTTAGACCCCCAATTTTTCCTAGTTTCCCTTCTCGCATGCACCCACAATCACCTTCTAAGTTGAGACCGCCCGCTTCGGATGCTCATAATTCATGACGTACAAGTCCTATTCACAAGCTGTTAAGCACGGCTGAAAACCCTTATTAAAAACCATATTTTGGAGTCTTAAACAACCCAAAACATTAGACAACAGCTTGACCAAAACCAAGCCTTTGTACAGGATTTTTTACATGGACACTTTCAAAGCTGGAAGCACTATGTACATATATATACATGGGGGTGGTCAGCAAGTTTTTTTGGCATTATTTATGGCCTTTGTACTCATCCTGAAAATGCCTACAACGTCAATGCTAAAGACTACATTAATCCCAAAAGGATAGAATCCCTTCTTGATTTCTAAAGAGGTCAGTGCCTTGTTATCTTCGGATGGAGTTTCCATGTCCATCAACTCCTCTTCAGAAACCTCTTTTTCTTCTTCACTCTTTTTCATCTTCCTCTTTGCTAGTTTTTGTCAATCTTCCTCAAGAGTAGAATCATCCTTTTCCTTTGTTTTTCTTCTGAGTCCTTGTGCATCTTGCCCTTGTGAACCTTCTTGCTCCTCTAAATTAATGGTTGCAGTGATCTTCTCTACATGTGTTGAAGCTCTTGCACGGGCACCTCTTGATGCTGCAAGTGCACTCCTAACTATGGCTTTCCCTGTCTTCTCCACAACTTTCTTAGATAGTGCCCCTATTGGTTTCTTTGCAGGTACAATCTTATTTGGTAATCTCAAGACTCGCTTTGCATGTTTCACTTCCTTCACTAGGTCTTCCAACAGTCCACACCTGAGTCTTCTTGATTAGTGAAGCTGGAGATCTTCAATCCTAATTTTACAATAGAATTTTCTTTTCCTAGTTTGCTACCATTCATGTCTGCTACATGAAAAGTGCCCAATGATAAGCAAAACTTTTTTGCCTTTGTGGTCTCTCCAATAGGTAGCACATTACATGCAAAGCATGGCATTGCTGTTGCATCCACATCATCTTTGACACACACAACAATCCCCATGTCTCCATATTTCATATCACCTTGTTACAAATATAGATGGATGTCACCTTTGTAGTTTGCATCTATATCGTAGGTATCCACAAACCACTTCACTCCTTCTTCTTTTGTTAACTCAAAGGTCTTGTCAACCTTTATTCTTGGAGCAGTAGTTTTGGCGTGAGTGGACATTCCAAGAACATCAAGTGTGAAGACTTGTGCACCCTGCTCTAATATACTTGGTACATTGGAAGCCTCCATTCTTGAAACAACCAAAAAGAACAATATTAGAACCTAAACAAGGAGCATATGTTTAAGTTAAATAGTACATTTTTAAAAAAACACTAGCATGTGTAGGCGAGGCTCGAACTTAAGTTTGTGAGCCAAAAGATGTTTTTTTGTACCCTTGCTAGCCACAGGGATGTCATGAGAGTAGTCTTGCAACTTAGTGCTACATTAAATTTGAGCCTAAAAGTGAAGCTCTATGGTTTTTCTAGCTAGAAGGATGTCATGAGATTGATGCACCCTAGTGCTACATTAGCATATGGAGAGGAAGCTCAAACTTAATTTTGAGCCTAAACGTGAATTTTTATTTCCTGATGCACTTGAGGCTCGAACTTAAGATCGAGCCTAAAGGTGCTATTCTATGTCCTTGATAGCCACAAATATGTCATCAAGCTAGCCTTCCATGCTAGTGCTACACTCGAATATGCAAGTGGGGATCAAACTAAAGTTTGAGCCTCTTGTCATTGGTAACCAGAAGGATGCCATGAGGCTAGACTTAAGTTCAATCCTAAGTGTTTTTCTATTCTTGCATGAATCCTAAAAGGACTTAGTGAATCTAGATTTTCATGATAGTGCTATACTAACATATCTAGGTGAGGCTCGAACTTAAGCTTGAACCTCTTGCCTCTGGTAGCCACAAGGATGTCCCTCGGCTAGCCTTACACCCTAGTGCTACAATAGCATATGCAAATAAGGCTAGCCACAAGGATGTCATGAGGCAAGCCTTGCATCCTAGTGCTAAAGAATATGCACTTGAGGCTCGAACTTAAGATCGAGCCTAAAGGTGTTCTTCTATGCCCTTGGTAGCAACAAGCCCTACATGCTGGTGCTACTCTAGTATATGCAAGTGAGGATCGAACTTAATTTTGAGCCTACTAGCATTGGTAGCCACACAGATGTCATGAGGCTAACCTTACACCCTAGTGCTAAAGTAACATATACAGTTGATGCTCAAACTTAAGTTCAAGGCAGACTTGCTATATTAGCATATGTAGGCAAGGTTCGAACTTAAGCTCGAGCCTCTTTCCCTAAGTAGCCACAAGGATGTCATTAAGCCAGACTTGCTACAATAGCATATGTAGGCAAGGTTTGAACTGAAATTTGAGCCGCTTTCCCTAAGTAGACACAAGGATGTCATTAAGTTAGACTTGATATACTAGCATAAGAAGGCAAGGTTCAAACTTAAGTTTGAGCCTCTTTCCCTAAGTAGCCACAAGGATGTCATTAAGGTAGCCTGCAATAGCATATGTAGGCAAGGTTCGAACTTAAATTTGAGCCGTTTTCCCTAAGTATCCACAAGGATGTCATTAGGTTAGACTTGCTATACTAGCATATGTAGGCGAGGTTCGAACTTAAGTTCGAGCCTCTTTCCCTAAGTAGCCACAAGGATATCCCTCAGCTAGCCTTACACACTGGTGCTACAATATCATATGCAATTGAGGCGTAAACTTAAGTTTGAACCTAAAGGTGTTGTTCTGTTCCCTTGGTATCCACAAGGATGTCATGAAGCTAGACTTTCATGCTAGTGCTATACTAGCATATGTAGGCAAGGCTCAAACTTAAGTTCAAGCCTCTTGCCCTTAGTATACACAAGGATGTCATGAGGAAAGCCTTGCATACTCAATCTACACTAGCATATGAAAATGAGGCTTGAACTTAAGGTGCTATTCTATACCCATGGTAGCCACAAGGATGGCATTAGGCTTGCATTCTAGTGCTACACTAGCCTATGCAAGTGAGGGTCAAACTTAAGTTCGAGCCTCTTGGAATTAGTATCTCTAAAGGATGAGTCTAGACTTACTCCCTAGTGCTACAATAGCTTATACAGTTGAGGCTTGAACTTAAGCTCGAGCCTCAAAGTGTTTTTCTTTTCCTTTGGTATCCACATGGATGTCATGAAGCTACATGCATCGTAGTGCTATACTGACATTTGTAGGCAAGGTCTACACTTAAGTGCAAGATTTTTCCCATTGTTTGCCACAAGGATTCTATGACCTTAGTAGCTATAAGGATTTCACAAGGCTAACCTTTCACCCTAGCGCTACAGTATGAAATACTCAAACTTTAGCTTGAGTCTAAAGATTCTTTGCCATGTCCTTGATAGCCACAAGGATGTCATGAGGCTGTGCCCTTGCATAGTAGGGCTACACTGCAAGCAAGGCTCTTTCGATTGGTAGCTACAAGGATGTTAGGAGGCAAGCCTTGCATCCTAGTTCTAAATAATATGCACTTGAGGCTCGAACTTAAGATCGAGCCTAAAGGTGTTCATCTATGCCCTTTGTAGCAACAAGCCCTACATGATGGTGCTACTCTACTATATGCAAGTGAGGATCGAACTTAAGTTTGAGCCTACTGACATTGGTATCCACACAGATGTCATGAGGCTAACCGTACACCCTAGTGCTAAAGTAACATATACAGTTGAGGCTCAAACTTAAGTTCAAGGCAAATTTGCTATATTAGCATATGTAGGCAAGGTTCCAACTTAAGGTCGAGCCTCTTTCCCTAAGTAGCCACAAGGATGCCATTAAGCCAGACTTGCTACAATAGCATATGTAGGCAAGGTTCGAACTTAAATTTGAGCCGCTTTGCTTACAGCTATTATGCTCTGGCCCTGGTTAAGTCTCAAGCACTTGCATGAGGCAATGCTATCATGCTAAAATATCCACAATAAGCTCATGAGGCCACACTAGAGTGGAATATGCTAGTGCTTTAAGAGCATTAGAAGGTGAGGTTTAAGCTACATCAGTTCATTGTTCTAGTTTCTCAACAAGGAAACAAGGCACCAAAAACGAGCTAAATATTAAAAGCAAAGAATCTACGTCAAGTGGAAATGTCACACTCAGTACCCAACCAAGTAAGTGTTGTTATCTATCTTTTTCTTTAAGTAGATTAATCACTTAATTACAGTTTTAAAAAAAAGTTAATTAAAGTACTTATTGATTAAGTACTCTGATTAGAGGATAACCACTTACTTTCAATTTATAGAGCGTGATTTTAGACGTAGTTGTAGTTTGATTAACTTAATGATATAGTTTAAAAGGTGTATCAAGGAGACGGTAGCAAACAATCGTGAGTATATGTAGTCATTAGAAGTAGATTAAATAGAGATTAGAAACTAATACAATGAGATTGAAAACTGAATTTTGAGATGCAGGTTTAGGAGAGATTAAGAGGAAGGGAGGGAGTGATTAAGAGGAGGCAAGGGAGATTACACAGAGAGATTAGAAGAGATTAGGGAGTGATTAAGAAGAGGCAAGGGAGATTACACAGAGAGATTAGAAGAGATTAGAGAGTGATTAAGAGGAGGCAAGGGAGATTACACAGAGAGATTAGAATAGATTAGGGAGTGATTAAGAGGAGCTGAGAGTAATTACACAGAAAGAGTAGAAGAAGATATCACACACACACACACATGAGTGAGAGAGACAAAGAAATGCACCTGGATAAGTCTTTCGAATTTGAAATTCAAATTTCAAATCTATTGCTATATCAGATCTTCACCTGCAATCAAAAAGAGAAAGACATGCACACACACACACAGAGTTGATGTAGAGCATTTTGGGACTGCAAATAGATTCATAGAGGAGAGGGAGATGGGAAAGTAAAGAATCATACCTGTCACGTCGTCGTCGGTTTTTCACAGTCTGCACAAAAATCCAAACCCTGTTTTAATGTAGGAGAGAGAGAGAGAGAGAGAGAGAGAGAGAGAGAGAGAGAGAGAGATAGATAATTAATATAGAGTTGTGACAAAGAGCCTTGTGGGGCCGCGAGCAGATGCGTAGAGGGCAAGGAGATGCAGGAGTAAAGAATCTCACATATCGCACCGTCGTCGAATTCATCACAGTCTGTAGAAAAATCCAAACCTATTATAATATTGAAGGTTTCAAAAGCATTAAAAAGTCTTTAATAGCTTTTCCCACCAATGCTACCAAGGTTAGATTAGCAAACTCACATGTGTGGACCAAAAACTAATGGTTTTCATGATGGTTAAAAGAAGTGGAAAAAAAACTTTTCACGAAAATCAGCATAACTTTCACATACGGAGTCCGATTGCAAAACTTTTTTTATGAGCCTGTAGCTTGAGAGTGGCTCTACGCTTTTTTGAACACACCGTGTTCAAAAAACTTGTTGGGTTCTATGAACAGTTTTCAAAAAAACCACGTTTAAGGGGTCAAAAAATTCGACGAAGTTAGGGGTGTTTAGAACTAGTTTTTTGAGAGTTTTGGGAAAATAATACTCACAAGTTGGACATAGTTTTGACTTCCCTTGGCTAAAACCTCTTAGGATCAATGAGTGAGGGACCCGCCTCCACCAACCCTCTTGCTTAATCAATTTCATGGCACCTTTTTGCATGTAGAATTGTCATGCTACAACGCATAAAACACCAGGACTATAATCACCAAGAATCAATTTACACATAAACAACTGAGAAAAAAACTTTGAATGTCCATCAAGGCTCAATTGTCATAGCATAATCTCCAAGGCCACCTATACTCAAACTAATGTCCTATCCTAAAAGAAAACTATATGACTAACTAGGCTCGAACTTAAGTTTGAGCCACTCATTCAACTACTTTGAAGCCTCACCTTCTTGCTCCGACTCTTTTGATAGGTCATTCAAGGAAACTTAGGTTTGATGTAAATCTCATCATTACCTTGGCTCCACCTTACAACTCTTTAAATGTATAATGTAGCTCAAACTTCAATTTGAGTCTCCTTCCAAATTCAAGGCTACTTCGCTTGGGTTTTTTCTCACACCTCTTGTTGCTCGTAGATTTCTAACACTTGAATGTGCATCTATGCTCAAACTTGAGTTTGAGCCTTCTACCAAATTCCATGGGTGCCTCCATGTAACTTGGGCTACATCTTGCAACCCATGTGACAAGTATAGATTTCTAACACTTGGATGTACATTTAGGCTCAAACTTGAGATCGAGCCACCTACAAAATTCCATGCTTGCCTCTATGAAACTTTGGCTTTATGAAACTCTTTTTATCTAGGTATTTATAGAACTTAGATGTACATCTAGGATCAAACTTGAGCTGGAGCCTCCTACCGTCCTGCATGGGTTGACTCAATATAGCTTGAGATCCATCTTGCAACTATTTTAAGCTATAGATTTCTAACACTTAGACCTACATTTAGGCTCCATCTATGCTCCGGCATTGTAACTTAGGCACCATCTTGGACCTATTTTCAGCTTTAGATTTCTAGCACTTAGACGTACATTTAGGCTCAAACTTGAGCTTGAGCCTCCTACCATCCCCAGTGGGTTGATTCAATATAACTCGAGATCCATCTTATAACTCTTGTGAGCTATATATTTCTAGCACTTGGATGTGCGTAAAGGCTCCATCCTCCTATCAAATTCCATGGGTGCCTCTACAATGTAACATAGTCCCTATCTTGCAACTCTTGTCAGCTTTAGATTTCTAGCACTTGGATGTACATACAGGCTCAAACTTGAGCTCGAGCCTCCTATCATCCTCCGTGTACTGACTCAATGTAGATTTTCTTAATTGAATGGGATGCAAGCTTTTGCCAAAATTGTGAGTGTATCTTGGGAATGCATTAAATTTTGAGTTATATGTTCAGACATACAATTTTACTGATATCTCTTGATTTTCTCAAAAATCGCAGGGTCCAAAACAAGGTGATTCAGTGTTTCTTATTGATGGTTCCACAAGGAAAGCTCATGGGGTTATTCATTCCACTGATGTATCTCAACATTGTGGTTTTGAATGATTGGCACAACATGTGTGGCGATACATGTACTAAAAAGTTTTGATGATACCTTCTTGATTCCATTCGTCATAATGGATGCAAGAACCATGTCTCAAGCAGTTGGAAGCATCAACAAATGGCCATTGCATAATATTGTTATGGACAGAGGAAAATCTCACACAATAGATGAGGATTTTCTTGTTGGTCAAGAAGATGGCTTGATAGATAGAGTGAGTTGGAAAGAGAAAAGAGTCATCCTTTAGGCTGACAATAGATCTACAAAACTTGGTAATGGAGTGGTATTGCTAGTCCACCCATCTGAGGCTATAAACTGTACTGAACTAGGTGAGAGTAGCTTGGGTATCATTGTGGAAGGGTCGATGCATCCACATCAAAGTGATATTTCAAGTTTGAATTTGGTAAGTTGGCCTATTAGGCAGCTCACATTTGAGAATGGTGATCCCTTGATCAAAGACACTGGATCTTCTTCTGCCCCATTGAGGGTATTCAAGATTTCCTCATGGAAGAAACGGGAGATTCCCTTGACAGCTTATATGCTTCCAGTGATGACTATGAGGATGATGGCATAGATAAAAACACTAAAACTAGTTTTGAAGAAGGTATCACCAGTACAGAACTAGGTCTTCTTCTTCATACTCAAAATGATAGAGAGCAGGATGCCATTGCCGGTGACTATGATATAAGAGATGGGATAGGTAAGAAAAGGAGTTATGTACATAGAGTTAGGCCTAGAAAAAAAAAAGGTAATGCTCATGCTTTCAACAAACAATGTGATGTTGCAAACATTCACAAAGTTGCAACAATTGATTGTTGTGAGATGCGATGCTGCCAGATTGGAAACAGATCCAAAATCATGCAAGCGAGGGTAGACTTTTGGGGACAAATCTACACTAGCCGATGCACATTTAAATTGGATTGTATGAGCATGGCTCATAGAAAAGATCAAGAAGACGAATGCTTTGAGTTTACTTTTGATGGAAAGAAGGTATGTAGTAAAGCATGGTATGTAATGCATGGAATAGGAAAGTCAACATTTTACAGGCTGCGTAAAAAACTCTTGGATGGAGCATGCAATGGCAATCATGGAAACACTAAAATAATAAGGAAGAGCTTGACACATGTTGAGATGGCAAAAGCACTCATACAAGGCTTCATAGATAATAATGCAGATCAAATGCCACATAAGTCAAGGACAACCATGCATGGCACTCGGGAAACTCAACATGTTCTACCAATGATGTACAAACAAGTGGAATTTTGCGGGAAGTAAACGACACACTTGTCACAATGGAATACAAAACGTTGTCACAGCCAACATTCTCAAGATTGTGGAACACAGTCTTCAAGACAGTCACTTTATCAAAATCAAGCACATTCTCTAAATGTGACATTTGCACATCAATAAAGGTCAAGCTGAAGTCTACAAAAAATCAGGTGGAGCGTGCTAGATACATGGCACAGAGGAGAGCACACATGTTGCAACAAATGAGCTATAGAAATATGTACTATGCTTGGAGGAGCTCTTCAGAAATGAATCCAACCAAGTTCTTGTGCATTATACATGACAAGATGGACCAGAGTAAGACTGCTATACCACAAATTAAACCAGTTCCAAAATCTCTCAATGGAGTTGAGAGGCTTCCAGTATCCTTGACAAGAATGCTCACTCATGGACATGGACAAACAACTCATGTTCACTTTGCATTGGGATTATGGCCGAGTGATCCCAACTTCACAATTGCATCTCTCTCAAAATGTCTAAGAAACTTAGAAAGAAGAGATAAACATATGTTTGGTGACTTGAGCTTAGAAAACTCAAGTGTAGAACCACGACCAAATCTTTTTTATTGTGTTTTGTCTACAGCTTCTCTCTATCACCATATGAAAGTTCTTAAGGAGAAAAACCAGTACTGCAAGGAACATAGTGCTCAGAATGAAGAGGCAGAGACTGATCTAATCACAAATGTGAATGTGGACACTGAGAGTTTTTCTTCTAGACAGGGAAATGATTGTCCAAGGATGCAATCAATCTTTGCTACTAATGCACATGTACAGGGGGATGGCAATGTATTTGGGTTCAAGAGGTTGCCAAGAACATTGTTGTTGCAACTTGACAATTGTGGTTCAGAAAATAAGAATCCATATGTGTTTGCATACCTATCATTGTTGGTTGCACAAGGAGTATTTGACATTGTGCAACTTGGATTTCTTATGGTTGGTCACACTCATGAATACATTGATGCATTGTTCAGTCGCTTTTCTGAGAAGCTTAGAAAACAAGCCATTTTTACATTTCCACATTTGATGAAGATTTTCAGTGAGTGTGTTAGCATGCATCCAACACCTTTTCTCCTACAAAAGGTGGCAGACTTTAAAGGATTTGTAAAGGGGTTCTTACATGATCAAGCAGATAGCTTAGTGGGTCATTCAAAGCCATTGCAATTTAGGTTCTATATGAGTGATGGAATACCTTTGATGCAGTACAAAGTACACCCTAAAAATGTGGATTGGTTACCCGAAAATGGTATAGAGTTATGCAAGAGAAATGACCAAGGAGGAGCCAAGCTTCCTAAAGGTGTTCGAAAAGTATTACCACCCTTTGAGTATGTTAAAGATAGTGAGAAAGTTATGGAAGGATTAAAGAAGTATGTTAGTTGGTGGAAAGATCACTTGCAAGAGAAAGGAGATGAAAGTGAGTATGCTAGGTGGATCAACCCAGTTCTTATGTGCTGGGAGAATCTCATGCAAGCTATGCAAAACTCTGGACAAAGTGAAAACACTTTATTTGATGACTTTTGGCCAAGGAGTATACGTGAACAAGATCATCCTCTTGAATTTCCATTGGAAGATGGTCTAGATAAAGCACTTGACATAATCGAGGGCCACTATTGTGGTCCAATGCGCAACAAACCTGCTGAGGAGTTCAACCCAACTCTTGATGTGGCAAAGGGAGACTTTGTACTTGTGAAACCTTGTGATAAAAATTACCCAATTTGGTTAGGAGTGGCAGCAACAGATATTGATCAGAACAATGACTCGGCAACCTATCTTCAAGTGAAGATACAATACTGGGCACCAATTTCAAAGAAGAAGAATGAAAGTGATGTGGAGGTTTACAAGGATTGTTGGAACAAGTATTGGAGAGAGAACATCAATGATCCTCAACACTGGGAAGACACTAGCTGCATCATTTGGGCATGGAAGCCCAAGGGTGGACGAATTCCTGAAAAAATCAAGATTCTAAAGGCAATAGTCCTCAAGGCCAAAGAGAGTCAGTTGAAACTTGATGAACATGAGGCACCATCAAATGTCAATGCAAATGAAGAGGAATGATCGCTTAGCTTTGGCCTTTCACCTTTGTAATCTTCTAGCAATGGTTCCAATTAGTCCACCCATAGCTAGGGTCATTATCAACATTGATAATGACATCCCACCTTTGTAATCTTCAAGAAATCTTATTCAATATGAATGGTGTTTTTTTTCACTTTAGTCACCCAAATTTTTCTTGCAACTTACATTTTAATTGTTTTATCAAATGAAGCATGTGTGGGAAGAAAATTTTGTTTTGGGTGTATAAGCATGTGTGTGTGTGTGTGTGTGTGGTATGTGTGCACGTGCGCGTGAGTGTGTGTGTGTGTGTGTGTGTGTGTGTGTGTGTGTGTGTGTGTGTGTATTTGTAAACTAACATGTGCAAAAACACTCTAGTGTATAATATGGTTGTTGAAAACGGACCATATTGGATCTTGCAGACTCATAAGCATCCACTAAACATTGCAGACTCATAAGCATCCACTAAACATTGTATCTCAATTTTCATATGTGCAACAACCTAGTACAATACAACCTTACCTCAAGTCCATGAGACACAAAGAATCGTCCCAAATGTGTGAATTTTTCCCTATTTTCCTAAATATGTGTTATTTTCAAAAAATCTTTGATAAATGGTTTGTTGTCGGGCTTGACAAAAGCTCTAACTGTCCCACTATTATATACAAATACCTTGCTTGGAAGGCCCCTTGCAATCGAGTATCTAGTAAGCAATTCTGTAATATTAAATCTCCACTACAAATAATTACCAATAATATTGCTAAACACTTAGGGAATCTAGGCTACCCTGTTCTGAACACTAAGTTACCTATATTATTTCCCACTTACAAAATTTATAAGCATAAGTTCAAATGGATATCTGATGCCTCCAATAGTATTTTTACTGATATCACCAAGGATATTACATTATGCCTTGACCTTATACTATCCGAATTTGAGCTTATTTGTGCCACTAAACAGAAAATCGGACTTCTTACATATTCAGTACAATCCCTTTTCGCTTACAAAAAACTCTACAGAAGTCTCGCTTAATCTTCCTCATCAAATCTTCCACATTTTTACAGCTGCTCACATTACACAATGTTACAAAAACATTCCCCTTGAAGGGATCTTGGCCTTAAAACTATTCTTGCCAAGGTGATTAAAGTGGCTTTCTCCAATGCTAGAAAGAAGAAAATTTTCTACATCTCTCTTTCCAAAAAACCCAGGTGGATAAAAGTAACACACTGCTTACACTTTAATGAAGCTAAGCTTTGCTTTTAGATCTCTTGGCTGCTTTGTAACTGCACTAAGTTTCAGGCGGTCTATGCTTTAACCAATGCTTAGGCATCCCCATGGGATTCTCATGCTCTCTTATGTGTAATATTTACCTTGCTTTCTTTGAATACAAGTGGTGTCTCAAAACCATGGAATCATACAAAAATAAGCTTTCACAATTCAGACATACTTATATATATATATGGATGACTTACTTAGTGTCAACAATAGAGACTTCCATAAAGAAATTTGTCTGATTTATCCTCACTGCCTTAAAATTGAACCCACTTCTCTCCATAAGATCATCACACCCAATGGTTCTTTTTGCACATCAGTCCAATTCCTTGACCTTTGTATCTCCCTTCATGTCTCGTCTGTCGGTGAGTATGACCTAAGGTTTGTTTGGAAAAGGGATCTCCTGAAACTATCACTTGTGGAATTCATAAAAAAGAATAGCAATAGGCCTCACAAGGCTGCTATTAGCTTTTATATCAGCCTACTACACTTAATTTTCTATTCTTCCTCTAACTCTTTTCTTGCCTGGGGAGACGTTTATGTACTAATCAAAAAGTATTGCCTTAACGGGTTTAATAGAAACCAGATATGCAAAACTATTACACAGGCTCTCACCCAGTGTAGTTGGCCTGGGTTACACGTTAAACAAGAAAATTCATTTCTCTAATAAGGTAGTAGGCCCATACAGAATGGGCCTACTACCAACCCATTGTGTATGGCACCTGAAATAGGGCGGGTACACACACACACACACACACACACACACACACACATGCACACGCGCACATACACACTGTGTTACTTTAGTACTCTTGGTCTTTTTTTAGCTTAACACTAGGTTGGTAACCTAACACGACATATAAGTGTCCTTTCAGGGTTTTGAAACAAACCTCCAAAACCATAGTAGATCCAGTCATTTTGTAAAATCCTTTCATGAGGTTATAGTTCAAGGCCTAATACACATGGAAAAAATAAGAAACTTGTAAAATTTTGCATCTTTTGGTCACACCAAGCCTCCAAAGTTGATGGACCAGCACATTTTCATCAAAACAGTCCTTTCTTACGTTTTGTTGCATAAAAATAAGATTAGGGATTTTTGTCGGACTTGAGAGAAATTCCCTGGTTAACTTCAATGGGTTGGTAATCAAAACATATGATTGCTTCTCACTCACTATTTTTTGTTTTGCCAAAAGAAATAGGTACAAAAAAGTTGATTTTTTTCCATTCTGCAAACCTATCATCAAAGTTTCTATAGCCACACTCAATACAAATAATATATGCATGTTTTCTTAGTTCCTTGTTGTCCTTTAGGTTCATAAGGAGCCATAGAGCATGTCAAAAGAATAATACATCTCTTACCAAGGGGACAAAGATGAAATGCTAAATACAACAAACATGAAAAACCTGGGTTCAACATTATGAGTTGTAGAATCCCATAGAAATTATTCAATATCTAGCCAAATTTGATGCTTATGACTAGATATGCTTACTATCTACAAAATGCATATAGTTCTCACAAGAAACTAGTAATATTGAAAAAGCTATACTTGATATACTAGAATGTTTCGTTTTCTTTTATAATTGCAAAAATCAACCATCGTTGTGTACTATGCAAAATAGGGTATTAGGTGCCCTAAAACTCAAGGAATATTAGTTTTATGTTACAATATGCGACATACAAAGTCAAAACTGCATTTGGATATCATGAAAGCCACCCAAAAAATCATAGAAGAGCTAAATTTGGCTAAAAAATAGGATTTGACAATTTTTGTAATTTGGTCATAACTTACAACTTTAACATTTATTTCTCCCTAGAAGCACCAGGACATGTTGAGGACTACTAAAGATAGTTTTCTAGCATTATAGACCTCACAAACATGAATTCTAGAGTGGTATAGTTGCAAAAAGTTGAAAAAAGCCAAAAACAGGACCCGTTTTTTCACACAGTCTAGGTTGTGAGATGTTGTGCAAGGCCAAGGTTAAAGATGGAATTGATATTTCAAAAAAATGTCAAGTTTTTTTCAGCACATGAGACAAATTTCTAGATAGATCGCACCTCAAAATCCATTTTGAAACTCTTGACATAATTCAAGGAAAATGGTCACTTAACAGGACATAAAAGTGTCCCATTACCAACCTAGTGTTAAATTAAAAAAGGGGACCATAGCCCTTGGATTGGGACCTGTTGGGGGTGGTTTTTTATGGCAATGATAAATACACACACACACACACACACTGGGTTACGTAATTAGTTCTTGACCTTTTTAAAAGAGAGAGAGAGAGAGAGAGAGAGAGAGAGAGAGAGAGAGCTTCAAATTATTTGAGCCTCCACTATGAGATTTAAAACCCTTCATAAAAATTGAAAGCCTGATAAGGCATTGGCTAGATGGACTACACACACTCTTACTGCTCCACCTCACTTGAGGGAGTTTCCGAGCTTACTTGCCTCCTAGGTCTTTTAGTGAAAACCACCTCCTATAGGTAATACTATCGGGTATAGCCCTTCTCAACACTTGAGTATCTTTACCTTGGGTGAAACCCTGCCGTGAATACTTCATTACCTCCTCATTGCACCGTGTAGGCGGCTCCATTTGCTCTGCTGGAGATCCCCCAAACGCTTGGATATCTGCACGATTTGTAGTTATGGCCACCTCCCTCCCTGCTCTATTTGAAGCTGAGGGCGCATCTCTACCCCTTACTTAGTTTTGGTTGTACTCTGCTTGATTGCTTAAAACTAGTAACTGCATTTCTGATACAAAGCATGGAGCTCTCTACTCAAGTTACTCAGGTTGGTCACTGTTATTTCTTGATTTACTTATTGAATACTTAGGATTCTTTCCGCATGGGTTTATCACTCTGTAAGGAAGATGTTTTGTTGGAAAATATGGTGGTCTCCTCCTGCAAACATTATAGACCCATACATAAGGGGTTATTTTGCATCGTGTGATTACTAATGGTGCACTAAAATAATTGTTTATTCTAAAAAATCCACCCTCTGGGCCGGTGGTCAGAGCATGTGGTTGGTTAGGGGTGGCCTTTCTGCCCTGGTAACAAGTATAAAATGGTATATTTATTGCTTGTCTTGCTTACTAATCTCTGTTTTGCAGGATGGCAGGCAATTTTGTGCCTTGATTGATAATTACTCTGTGTCGGGTTTTTCTAAAAAACCTCCATATGTATATGAAAAAAAGGGGGTGTGTGTTGCTCTACCCTCCGTACACCAGTTTATGTTTGTTCTTGCCGAGTTGCTTACTATCACGATTTCGGAACTTGGCTTATACTAGAGGGCCGCAATGGCATATCATAACATGACTTAGTGGCTATGGCAATATAGTTGTTACTCTTTAAACGAAAGGGTTTTTGGTTGCATATCACATATTTCTCGTTGGTATTTTCTGGTTGCATATCATATATTTCTCGTTGGCCTTTAAAGGACTTAACACTATGGGGTTCTGCTGTCTGCGTTTTTGTGACTGGTTTTTTTAACAAAAATGGGGTTATATGTTACTTTGGCTTCACCTTGGTAAGGTAAGCTGCCAAAAATGCATTCGGTTATGACTTTTTGTGACTGTTCCCTAACTCGGGCCGATATACTACTTTTTTGCATTAGCATCTTGTTTTGTAAATACAAAGAGATAAAAAATTCACCCTGCCACATATGGGTGTTGGAAGGTTCTGCTTCTTTTGGGTATCCAAGTTACACACTATGGTTGTTCATGGTCTTTTCTTCAGAAAGGATGGGATATACATTACAGTTATTTTGCATGTACTCAGGAGATGTTGCTCCTGTGATGATAGCTTTGGATATTATTATGGAACTAGCACTTTAAACATAGTTTAGCCTTTCCCTTAAAAAACATCAAGGTTCGGAGTATGGCTTGGCTTTTTTTAGCAGCACTCCTTGTTACTTGGATTTCTTAAAGAGAAGTATATGGTAAAAGATGTATGATTTGGAATCCATTTCACTGTGATAGGTATCTAACATAAAAACAAGTTTTAACGAGCTTGTTATTTTATAAAAACTATAATTGGAAAATTTTCTAAAAAACTTCATTTGGTGGAACTTTCAGTATTGATAAAACTGTTGAAAATAAATGAAGGGGGGATGCAAACACTTAGATTAGAAGGGGTGATGGCCTTCTAATCAAAATGATAGTGTTTTACTAAAATCTTTGGATTCTTTAAAAATGAGAGAAATCACAATTTTTTGGACTAAGCTTGTAAAGGTTTTAACACTAGTTATGTAATCGGACACTCAAATGTCCTGAGACACTAAAGTGTCCTAATTTTCTAGCAACTTGTCATAATTATTTGGTGAATCTAGAAAAAAAAGTAAGAGGTCACGTTCATATCTAAGATCAACTATGAGGTGAAGAACATAGCCAAATTTTACTTTTTCCAAAATTAATACCAAATTAAGATTATAATGATAAGTTTTAAGATGAAAAATCATAGAAATTTAGTGCAGTTTTAACAAAATTTTCATAAATTGAATATAACTTCTCATCAAAATAAGATTTTGCATAGATTTCAAGGTGTATGGATAGGAAAAAACGTATTATAGCAAGAAATTGAGCTTCATAACTTAGTAATGGGACTAGATTTTGTTATAATCAAAACAGAAAAATCTTGAAAATGCTGACAAAGAGGAAAGTTTTGGTCTTTCAAGGCCTCTTTCATTAACATGATGAGGTTATGGAAAAAAAACCTAAGGTTTATAATGTATCTATAGGTCAATACCCATCAACTAAGCATTTTTCAAGGGTTCAAACTCATAGGCTTCTTGTAATTTAAGCCCATATTAAAAAATTTGTAGTGCATAATTTCTTGCAAAAAAAACATTGCTATGAAAAACTAATGAAAGTGTGTATATAAATCTCCCAATTGTGTCCATATGAGGTATTTGTATACAAATAAATGAGATGAATGGAAAAATCCAAAAGTGGACTTTATTTTAAGGCTTATCTTTGATAAATAAAAAAGCATAATTACAACGTGCGCAATTTTTTGGATATGCCATAAATCACCAAATGTGGCTTGCATAACCATTAAAAATTATCACCTTATGTAATAGATTCATAGATTTAGTATATATGCATCATATGACATTGTAAATCTAGATGAACTAAATGTTCTTTGTGATCGTTAATTGAATTTGTGAACATTGCATATTTGACCCACATGACTTTCTATATTTAATTCTAGTAACAAAGGATTTTCTTCTCACATGAAAATTGTAAAAATATCAAACACATATATAAGTAGTTACCACGGATTATTGCATGTATCCTGCTCATTTTTTTCTTACGCTAGAGTACGAGTTTCAATGAAACATTGAATGCTGTTTTGCATAGGTTCTTTTCATGAATGTAGTTACTATTGAGCTTATGATCAAAAGTGAGGGATTATAATTTCTATGAGTAATTTGAATAACATTTTATAAGTTTGCAAAAGCATTTCTTGAGATGTGTTCTAGATTTCATGTACCATTTTATTTAAATTCACAAAAAAAGGACACTAAAGTGTCCTTTTTGGTACCAAACTAGTGTTAAGAAGTTTTTAAGATGGACATGGATAACAACTGGTATAGTCCATCGATACCTGATACATCACTCTCAACTGAGCTCACAAGCTTCCATTGCATTCTCACAAAGCTTCCAAGCTTTCTTAATCCCTCTACAGTTGAGAGCGAGCGAGCTATCGCCTCGAAGCTCTCAAAGCTATCGTGCTCTCCGCGGTCACCGTGACTGTGCACATACGCGCTCCCTCCGCACCTACGCTCTGATACCAATTGAAGGGGATAGGGGAGCACCACAGACGGAGAGTGAGAGAGAGAGAGAGAAGGAGACACACAACGCAGATATGGGTGGGGAGACTGTGAAGTGGCAGCTCCCCCTATACAGTATACTCACTATAAGTATAGGGTAACACTGGGCGGGCGCCCATGATCTGGACGACCGGTCAAGGCACATAGGCCTTAACCCCAACATCTCTCTCTCTCCGTCTCTCACTCACTCACACACACACACACACACACACACACACACACACACAAGGAGAGGAGGGAGAGCCATGTATGTTCTCTCCCTCTCCTCTCTCTCTGTCTCTCACTGACACACACACACACACACAAGGAGAGGAGGGAGAGCCAAGTATGTTGTCTCCCTCTCCTCTCTCTCATGTTCCCTCTCTCTCTCTCTCTCTCTCTCTCTCTCTCTCTCTCTCTCTCTATATATATATATATATATATATATATATATATATATATATATATATATATATATATATATATATATGTTGTGTGTGTGTGGTTGATGTCTTGGATGCCTAACTCTCCCGAGCTCAATGGCTTTGTCAACTAATATATCTTTAGTATGAGAGAGAGAGAGAGAGAGAGAGAGAGAGAGAGAGAGAGAGAAATATACACACGTAGACACACACACACATACATTGAGAGAGAGAGAAGGAGAAAGAAAGAGAGAGAATGAGAGATAGAGAAACGTATATAGAGAAAGAGAGAGAGAGTCATAGGTTTAGGATTTAGTTTTAATATTTAAGTTATAGTTTAGGTTTGGATGTAATGAGCCCGGGCCAAAGTAGCCTGGCAGGTCATCACCTTACCATGTTCTCGGGGGGGTTGGGATCATAGACCTAGCAAAACAGAGCAGATCCCTTCTTGGAAATTTTGTTGTTAGAGGACTGCTTCAAGGGTAGGATCCCTGGAAGGAGGGCTTCATTGACTTCAAGCATGAGTCCCTCATGTAGGAGGCTCTTGGATCCCTTCCATCAAGTGGATCTTCATAGAGATGCGCATAGTTGGTATGACCAAGAGGTTAGAGGATTGATTTGATGCCAGCCTTCTTTGGTCTTGGAAGCAGCTAAAGAGTGGTCTTGAGTATCACCAGCCCACTTACACGGAGGAGAGCTTGAGACAACCCCTTTTTTGGAAACCCATGGTTTGCACTTAGAGAGGCCACTTGGTTGGTAGTAGGCCTCATGTTTCTTGGGGTCCCATGCCAGAGGGCACAACCCACACTGCCTTTCAATCACTCCCAAAACTTGACAAGAACTCAGCTGTGAGACCCTCCTCCTGCCAATGAAGTGCTACAACAGGCGGAGCCTCTCTTCGTGCTACGAGTAAGTGTCACCCTAGTCAAACAGTTAATTGAAAGAAGGGGATCCCAGGGTGATCGGTTGAAGATAAGGGGTCTCTCCAAAACCACTCTCCAGGGCTGTACTGCACTCGCGCTAGAGGGCAGCTCTCCCCATTCTTTCCACAGCACAACAATACACTTGGGGTGCTGCACCTTGGTCCACCCTCGTGGGCCCTATGCTCCATTTTGAGCTTGCCTCCACCAACACAATGATAGTGATTTAGGGGGGTCGACTACACTTCAGTCTGCCACAGAGCTTACCCCCTAGGAGTGGTGCAATGAGAGAGAGGTGTGTTGGGATCTTGTCTATGGACTGACACTCTGGTTCATTTGGCAGGCTCATTGCTTTCGCATCTTTGAGGATCGGCTTGTCCCATCGGGGGCAGAGACTGTTCATGACTTTTGGTTTGAGTTGATTCATACTTCAGGTTTGAGAGACTTCAGGGCAGCTCCGACCACATGTGAGAGCGCAGAGAGGCTTTCTTACGACTCTGGCGCCGAGGACCTTTCTTCACCATGGCCCAGGGTGAACCAAGATGACACTATTGGCCACCTATGTGTCTCTTCCCTCCTCCCATTTTGTGATTAGCCCCATTGTACATATTTTGTTTACTCACTGGGAGAGTCTCCCCATGATTTTGATGTATCCCTCTCTAGTAGAGATGGTTTGTAGCCCTATGGAAAGTTTAATTAACTAATGGAAGGAACTTTTTACATTAACAAAAGGATATAAATGAGCAACTCATTTGTGCAGGTGAAGTCATTTGTGACAGTTCCCTTATGCAGACTATTCTTGATACTTTGCCAGATTCTTACCAGACTTTTGCTAGTACTTGGAGACTTGTGACCCAAGGAAATCCTGATGTTGTCAAGTTTGATGCATTGTGCACATTGCTATTGCAAGAGTCACTTTCAAGAAGAACATGTCTAACCATCGTGCAATTGAAGAGGCTTTTATTGTTGCTCAAAGAAAAGGTGGTAACAACAAAATAGCCACTTCTCATGGCTCTTTAACAAGTGGCAAATCACATGTTCCTAATGCTTTTGCTGACAACACCTCGTCTGGGAATTTTGGTGAAAAGGGAAAAAAGAAGACGCGTTGCCATTAGTGTAAAGCTAATGGTCATTTGAAGCATGTCTAGAATTGAAGGCAATAGAGGCTAAGAAGAAAGAGGCTAGTTCTACTAGAAGCGCAAAAATTGTAGAATCTCCTGTGAAAGGAGATTGTGATGTTGATGTAGATGCAGAGTGGGCATTTAGTGCATAGTGCACTTATGATCCTTACGTCCATGATGCGTGTATGTCAGCTATTGCAGATTCATATGTGTGGTACTTTGATAGTGGTGCAGCAAAGTACATTACCTCATATCGTGATTTGTTTACCTTTCTTGAGGTTGTCCTCATGGGACACTTGTGCCAAGCACTTGCCTGACTTGGTCTTGCTGTGAAATTTGTGGATGAAAAATTTAGAGTTCATAATCTCAGTTTTTGTGATGAAATTGTTGCATTTGGCATTTTATGTTGTGGGTTGTATAAGCTCACTTTGTATGACAAGTGTGGGCAAAATTTTGCAAATGTAGTTGTGGATTCAAAGGCTGTTTTAGATGCAAAACTTTGGCGTGCACGTTTTGGGCATCCAAATTTTGCCAATTTGCTGCGTTTGCAAAAATTTGATATGGTTGCTTCTTTACCACCTCTTGAAGCACCTATGAAGCATGTTTGTGAAGGTTTCATTTTGGGTAAGATGCAACGTTCAAAGTTTTCAAAGGATGGTTCAATTAGGGCCACATATAGATTGCAACTTGTCCATAGTGATGTTTGTGGGCCTATACAAACTTCGTCCTTGGAAAATTACCTTACTTTGTGACTTTCATTGATGATAACTCCATGCATGCATGGGTGTATCTGCTTAAAGCTAAGTTCAAAGTGTTTATGTGCTTCAAACAAATTCTAGGTATGGCTGAAACTGTCTCTAAATATACTATGGGCACCCTTTGTTCAGATCAAGGGGGGGAGTATATGTCTCATGAGTTTAATGTGTTTATGGCTAGCCATGGTGGCTACTCGTGGGATGAAACACCAATGTATATTGCCGTACACACCTCAGCAAAATGGTATTATTGAAAGAAAAAATAGGTTGCTTACGAAGATGGTATGACGTATGGTCAAGATTCAAGCTTTTCCACATTCGTTTTGGCTTAAGCACTACAAGAGGTTGTGTGCTCTTGTGACGCTGTTAGCGACGGAAATACACTGGGTTTTTATAACCCCCGGCGTCGCTAAAACCGTCGCTACGAGAGCGTCGCTATAACCGTCGCTATGAGCGTCTCTATATAGCGACGCTCATTGCGACGGTTATAGCGACGTTTACACAGAAGACTATAGCGACGCTCATAGCGACGCTACAGAGCCATAAATAGCGACGGTTATAGCGATGCCCGAGAGAAAATTTTTTTGGTGGCAGGGCATTCAATGCCCTGCCACCCATCAACCATATTGTACTTGATTCACTTTTTAAAAAAAGTGCAAGGGTAGATAATAGACCCAAAATAGTCACCCACAAGACGCATTGTTTGCAAAATTGACAATTGTACACATCATAGGCAAAATGAATTGATTGGCAAATGTAATAATGACAATTGTACAACATCATAGGCATAAAGAATTGATTGGCAAAAGGAACTGCGGTGACAAATGTAATAATATACACGGTTCAAAAAGACGTATAAAATCCGTCTCATGATACATAAGTTATGAGAAACTCTAAACTAATGCTATCTAGCTACGGCTAAACTGACGTCGTCTAGTCAGACGTCTCATCGTGTCCAAGCGGCGTATCTGTCGGATTCTGCAAAAAAAGACAATAAGACAGCTTTCAGTAAGTATAAACATATAACGACATTTATAAAACAATCAAAAAATAGAAAAGAGTAAACCCTAATACTAACCATGCCGCCACGAGAACTGAGAATGTCCATCAGGGCGTTTAAGCCCTTCCTGCCTGCGTACTCGCGCTCGTACGGTGTGGGATCACGTCCTGTCATCGACTACTGTCAAAACATACAAAGATTTCATTATGTTAGAATTAAAAAACTCATAAACCCTAAACTATCGAACATAAAGAGCAATGCGAAAACACTTACAAAATCGGCCTCAAATGATGCCCATCCACCGCTCCCCAAGTGGTGCGAGCTCCCTGCCTCTACTCACGCTCTGGCTGCATCCTTTTGTTGCTTCCACTTGTCGGGATTCTCGCGCGCTGCTTTCTTCGCATTCTTCCAATCTTCTTTGGCCAGCCAATCTGGCCTGTTCCACCCATTCTTGATTGCTTTTTGCACTTCGGAACGCTTGTGTTTGCAGTATTCGCGCATTCGAATCTTCATCAGGTCTTCATTGAAGCGCTGATCCCGTGTTGGAACGGGAAACGCATCATGAAGTATGCTGATGACTCTGTTTTTTAAATCACTTGGTACTTCACTCCATTTGTTTAGTATGTAGTGTCTAAACAGCTGAGAGCAAAGACCACGCATGCGCGAGATCACCTTCTTGCCTTCTTACAAGAAATCTACACACCCACGTCTACATGATACTGCATGTAGTGGACAAAACCCCTTTGCCTCTTCTCTAGCTGTAGCACTTCACAGCATCTTAACATCTTTTCACAGTAGATCTTTTCACTGTTCGTCTAACTCTAAACCCTAAACTGTAAGTAATTCTTGTGTGGACTCGATCTAACGTAAATAAGCGTAAATCTAAATAAACGTAAATCTAACTAAAAATAAACCTAAATCTAATTTAACGTAAGTCTACATCTAACCTAATCTTTAACGTCTTTTGGGATAGTTTCCTACGACGTTAAAACTCTCTTCTTCTTGTGTGTGTGTGTGTGTGTGTGTGTGTGTGTGTGTGTGTGTGTGTGTGTGTGTGTGTGTGTGTGTGTGTGTGTGGGTAAACCTAAATAAACCTAAGTCTAATCTAATATAACATAAATCTAAATCTAACGTAAATTATGTTATATTAAAAACAAAGAACTAAACTAACAGGGATTATAAGAACCTTAAAACTGATTTAACACATAATTTTTCACATAATTCGGCAAGAGTTGGCATTCTCATCACTAAAGATGTGAGAGTTAACTTCCGGCGGTGACGCTGCCTCATCTCCATCCACATCTGACGACAGCAATTGGCCCTTTAGATTGTTCTTGCTCTTGTTACTAACTTTGAAGTTGCTGTTGAATGACTAGAGGTTGTCTAGATGGTCATTGTGTCGGGGATGTAGTGACTCTTGCCGCCCTGAAGATCCACCTTCTTCCCTATCTTCTGAAGACATTTCACCAGTACTTTTGGATCGACGGAGCCCACCATGAGTGAAGGCAGCAATACCCTATATTCCATTGAGGGCTTTCTTCACCCGCTTCATGCAGGCATCGCAGTCTATGGAGACCTAAATCTAATCTAATATAACGTAAATCTAAATCTAGCGTAAATAAACGTAAATCTAGTTAAAAATAAACCTAAATCTAATCTAATTTAACTTAAATAAACCTAAATCTAATTTAACGTAAATCTACATCTAACCTAATCTTTAACGTCTTTTAGGATAGTTTCCTACGACGTTATAACTCTCTTCTTCTTGTGTGTGTACGCGTGTGTGGATGTGTGTGCCAATAAAAAGAGATAAATGGTATAACCTTTCTATCACCCATGCCAAGTATGATAGATTGATTATGCCATTTCCCTCTTGAATAATAGGTCTTGAGTTCAACTCCTCGTCGGCTAGATCTTTAGGTCTTTTAATTTTAATTAGTTTCCTACGACGTTAAATTAGTTTCTCTCTCTTTCTCTCTCAATGTGTGTGCGTTTTTTTGGATCGTATGCATGTTTTCTCTCTCTTTTCCTCTCTCAATGTGTGCGTTTTTTGTTTATGCATGTTCTCTCTCTCTTTTCCTCTCTCAATGCGTGTGTTTTTTGTTTATGCATGCTCTCTCTCTCTCTTTTCCTCTCTGAATGTGTGTGTGCATTCTTTGTTTATGTATGTGTGTGTGCGTTTTTGTTTATGTTTGTACTCTCTCTCTCTCTCTCTCTCTCTCTCTCTCTCTCTCTCTCTCTCTCTCAAAAACACTATGTGTGTGTGTATGTGTGTGTGTGTGTGAGAGAGAGAGAGAGGGAGAGAGAAAGAGGGGAAGGGAACATGAGAATGAGGAGAGGGAAGGAGCATACCTGGCTCTCCTTCCTCTCGTCGTGTGTGTGTGTGTGTGTGTGTGTGTGTGTGTGTGTGGAGAAGAAAAAGAGAGAGAGAGAGAGGAAGAGCGTTACCTGCTCCTTGCTTGAGGGCGTCGAAAAACTCAGATCTGAGATCTGATTTTTTGGCGCGCTCGGTTATTTTTTTAGCCCAACCGGCGTCGCTATGAGCGTCGCAAATTTCTTTGTAAATTTGCGACGCTCATAACGACGCCGGGAATTATTTTTTTGAGCGTCGCTGTGTGAGCGTCGCTAATATGAATAGCCTCTTGTAGTGAAGGCCATCATGTGTGATACTTATGTAGTCAACATGTGTCCTACAAAAGCTTGGCATTCCATGACTCCATATGAAGCATGGCATGATAGAAAGCTTTCTATTGATCACATGTGGGTTTTTGGTTGTTTAGCTTATGCTTTGGTAGGCTCTTAAATCCATTTTTGTTGGTTATAGTACTAAAAGCAAAGGCTACAAGTTGTACCATCCGCAAACAAATTCTATCTTGGTTTCAAGAGATGTTGTGTTTGTGGAAGATTCTATTTAGCCCTTGTTGTCATGTACTAGACACAATAATGTAAGGTCATAGGACATTGATGATAGTTTGTTGCCTCTTTTCAGTGGTGGAAATTCGCATGTAAATTTGAATGAGGCAAATATACAACCTATGGGGGTTTCAAAAAATGAGATGGATCACCTATTTCTGATGCAGATGTACATGATGTATTTGATGTGGAAAGGGCTGAGAATGAGACGGCTAGAGGTATGACAAAATGGCTGGTGCATACCTTGCATGACTGTAAATTGGATGCACCTTTTTCTAGTTGTACTTGTTCAAGTTCTCGCCATGCATCTTATGCATCAGATTGTTATGCCTTGATTGTTTCTAGCTTATGTGATGTAGAGGAACCTCTATCTTTTGATGAAGCACAAAATTTTGGAAATTGATGGTGCCATGCAATGAGAATATGATGCACTTATAGAAAATGGCACGTGGACTTCGTATGATTTTCCTCCTAGAAAAAATTCCATTGGTACAAAGTGGGTTTACAAGTTGAAACGTAAGCCGGATGGTGAGACTGATCGCTATAAGGCTCGACTTGTTGCAAAGGGTTATGCATAGTAAAAAGGCATAGATTATGAAGAGAGCTTTGCTCCCACTTGTCCTATGACTACTGTGCATTTTCTATGCCCATTGGTAGCTCATTTTGGATGGGATGTACATCAATCTTATTTCTTGAATGGTGACAAATTTGAGGAAGTTTATGTAATGCAGCCTCGCGGTTTTCTCAAGAAAGGACAAGAGGATAAAGTGTGAAAATGTAAGAAAGATTTGTATGGGTTGAAACAGTCTCCTCATTCTTGGTATGAGAAAGCTAACACTCATTCTTGGTATGAGAAAGCTAACACTCATTTAATTAAACAAATCTTTTCTAACAATCCAACAGAAAGCACTTTGTATCTAATGCTTGAGGGTGATGTACTTCTCATCGTCGTTCTTTATGTTGATGATTTGTTGATCACTGGACCCAATGAGACACATATTGCCAAATTTAAGACTGATTTGAATGCTACTTTCAAGATGAAAGGTTTGGGGTTGTTGCATCATTACTTGGGCATACAATTTAAGCAGTGTGATGGTGGTATTGCCTTGTGTCAAACAAGTTGCAAAGAGACATTGCTATGTAAGTTTGGACTTGAGGACTGTAAACCTATTGCTACTCCCATGGAAACAAGTTTGAAATTGAGTCTTCATGATGCTAATGATCGTGCCAATGTTACTCTTTATGAAACTATTGTTGGATGCCTTATTTATGTATGCAATACAAGGTCGGATATTCAGTTTGCAGTCTCAAAGGTCAGCAAATTTATGCATAAACTCAAATGACAAAGCATCTATAAACTCAATTGGTTTGTTGGGGCAAGCTACAAAGGTTACAGAAACAGCTTCTAGCAGGAAGATTGATAATGAAGAAACCAGACCTAGCAATATTGCCTTACGCTATCCCGATTACTGTCTCCGACATTGATCGAGATTCAATAATGGACAATTGTGTAGCTGCTATTCAGTCAGGCTAGAATACTGGCTCCGATGCAAATAAAGATGGGGATGTTGGGGGTCAGACGCAAACACAAGAACACACAGAAACAGATTCATTCCAACAGTGAACACGGCCAAGTAACCAGCAACAACAATCACGACAACAGTCTGGAGAAGCAATTCAATGATTTGATAAAGGTAAGCAACTCACTCCAGATTCAAACTCTGATTCGAATCACAACTACTCCACTGAGCTGCTAACACCCAATAAGAGTATGAGGAAGCAAAGAGCACTACAAATTCAAAAATTCCTACATTATGAAACCATCTACTCTGACTTAGAGAGGTTTCAGATGTATGTGGTTTCCAGAAGAATGATAAACGATTGGAAACTCATGAGTCATCATAATCAACAAATATGCCAGTTACCTCCATATCCTAGCTGTGTTCAGGTACTAGAGAGTGTCAAAATGGTGTTTAACTACTGATGGTATGGTGGTTAATGCTCACATCAAGGATACCTCTACTGACTACTTGAAGGCTCTTGGACTGCAGCTTGAGATGCTTTTAGGAACCAAGGCAACCTACCAGTGCATGAAGGATATCAGTATCCAAATCAAGGAAATGCTAATTCAAATGGAGAGTGCCACAAGAGTCCTAGACCAGAGGATCAAGGTACTACTGGAAAATAATGCCACCAGTAGTAGAGGGCAATGGACCAGGATGATATTGAGGGAACAAGAAAGGTATCTTAAGAGCCTCTACCATTTGGTCAGGATCACCAACAAAATGATGCGACAAGAAAATCAGATGGTGATGAACGACATTGAGTTTGTTCCGGATTCGCTTATTCTATGCCATCCCTCCAAAGGAAAAAGGATTACCTCGCTTCTTTCTAGCTTTATACCCGACTTATACTCAGTCGACTGATCAGTAGACGTATATCAAGATAGGGATGAGCTAAGGGACTAGTATGAAAGAGCTACGACTAAATGGGACAGCATGGAACCAAGTCTTGGATGAGACTCTAAAGAAAGACCAAGCGGGTGATTTGTTGCACACTATGTAGACATTCGAGCTGAAAATGGGACAGTGGCGTATTCAAGTCTACCAGCTCATAGAGATCACTAATGAGCTTCTCCAACTCACAGTTGAGGCTTCCAAAATCCGAGAAGGAGCAGGCCTGCAGGGCAACCTTTGAACCACAGTTCACACAGATGGATGATTTTCTCTTTGAAGCCAAAATCAAGTACAACAAGCTACTTCCTGAAGGCTGGATTCGTACAGCCTCCAAGGTCAAACTCACTCGGGGCAAAAGAACATTGTATGATCTTGATACCAAGGCCTAGAATGCCTTCACACCTTTTGTGGTAGAAATGAAGACGGCACGCAAAAACCAACTCGAGCAAGAGGCTCTATATCGTTTGATTCAGGAAGAATCAAGCAAGTTCCAGTGTCCCACCAAGAGTGCTTTATAGGCCTCCTAGGAAGAAGACTCCCGACAAACGAAAGAAAGTCCAATGGACTGATGCTGCTTGACTAATCATAAGGGTCTGTTAAAATTTTGAAAACATTTCAAAATTCAAAGAAAGGGAAGAAGGAAATGTAAATGGTGGGAACAACCTCCAAACAAAGATTCAAGAGGACGGCTGGACCGATTGGATTGGTAATTACTAATCAATTATTGCAATAACTAAAATAGTTACACAATTGTTTAGAGGCCCAATCCGAGGACTATAAATAGGGTTCGCTACTCATTTTTACAAATCGCTCACTAGACTTATCACGGCCTTATCATTACCTTGTATCTTGGAGCTCCTTATGCTCTTGTATCTTTGTAACTCTAATCAAGCTCAGAGCAGACTTGGCCCATAATGTCGTACTTGCTTACATAAATCTGAATAAATTCCACTTTCCAGTCTCAGTTTCCAATTCAGCCTATATTTCAATTTCCAATTCAACCTATATTTCAATCTCATATAATGTCCAAAGTCTGTTTCCAATTCAACCTATATTTCAGTTTTCAATTCAACCTATATTTCAGTCTCATATATGTCCAAAGTCGATCTCAACTAACTCTAGGGTAAAGGGGCCAATAAAACCCACCCCCCCCCCCCCCCCCCTAATGGGACCCTGGACTCCCCAAGTTTAAAATTGTAAAGGTCCAATGTTGGGACACAAGTGGCCTTCTGGCGAGGTGGTTAGCTCAACTCAACTTTAAATCATTGCCATTGGATCTAGGTTCAAGCTTTGTTGGCTGCCATGTCTCATAATACCCCCCTGGTGTGGCTTTCCACTCACGTCCATTTTTGTTATACAGAAACTCTTCGACGTTGTCGCACGTCGTCTCGAAGCACCGTTTGAGGGCGAGATTTTTACTATAGGTAGGCATTGATGAGCTCTTTCAATTGCACCCATCCAACCTGAAAACGGTGGAGTATGTTGGCAACAATTTGCAGTGCCCCTTAGGTGGCCTTAGTTGGGGGTTTTACCCTAACTAACCAACCTGAAATAGATGTCATAAGTGTTCAACTTATTCCCAAGAGTAACCTATTGTGCCCTCCGCTTGGAAGTAACTCCAGCTCAGCTTTCTTCCACTAGGTTGATGGGCTCAGCTCACGCTGTTTCCTTTGGCTACTGCTGCCAAGCTCTCACCTTCCACTTTCCTTTCCTATTGCTTCTCTATTCCGCCCCGCAACCCCGACCGTCGATCCCATTACTCCACCCCGCATTTAATATGGGTGTCACTTAGTCCCAAGGGATACCCACTAATACAGCAATTTCCAAACATCATAGGTACATACAACTCCCTTAGTAAATCATGTTAAAGACGAGCGTCCGATGGTTACTTGACCTCATGGCTCATCAGACAAAGGCCTTCTTTGAATGCTTCATGCAAGAACTCAATTATGAGATGGTTTGGCCCTAACTATAATACACAATCGCTAGTTTGACAATGTGTCAAAAAATTATGCTTTCCAAGACACTGCTCAACAAAGATTTGTCTCAACTTAGCCTACAGCTAGTATAAAATCCAGATTAGCCGGTCTGAAACCAGGGAAAAGGGATGAAAAAGTAGTAGGAAATACTCTGTAGATTTGGATAGCTTTACTAGTACTTCTGATTTTCATGTGCAAGAGGATGCAGGGGAAAAGATCAATCTTTGTTTTTATCAACTGAGGGCAAGCAATGGAGACACATACACAATAAGATCACTTTCTTGATCTATTCATTGTCTATCCATAGTCCACTGTAATAATAAATTTTCTGTAATGATGAATCAGTGAAGTAGGGGTCATATTGGCAGCTTAAAACAAAAAAATTGGAAAGGAAGAGATGAAGCCCTTAAATGTAGAAACCCGTTTACAGACTAAGAAAAGGCCTGACATCATCTCTACTCCATTAAGTCTTTATTTTCATCAGCTGAGGGCATGCACACAATAAGATCGATTTCCATTGTCAAGAGAAGCTCTAATAAATTAACAGGGTGAAGGCTCATATTGACATTTTGAACAAAAAATTGAAAAGGAAATCATGAGGCCCTTAAGATGAAGGGACCCATTTCTCCTTTGAGGCATGTTTTAACAAACCAAAAACAAGCCATATAAAAGGGTTCAGCCACAACCTCACCATGAGCCATGATTTTTGCCCCCCTTTCCCCGCCCCCGAGAGAGAGAGAGAGAGTTTTAACATCATAGGAACAATCCAAAGAAACCTCAAAAATCTATCTTACGAGTTTTGAACTCAAAGACGTAGTACTCAAGAGGGAACGGGGACAGCCAATATAACACACTTGGGTGATAAGAGGGTCCCTGACAGAACCTTGACAGATTCTCATAAAACTTCCACTCTGAATCATCTCCCTTCCTAGCAGCCTTCATCTGCTGTTCTTACCGAGGGTTAGACATGCCACATAGAACCCTATGTATGTTAGTAACCACTTGAAGGAGTGGCCATGGTTAGAAATTTCTCTGTACAACTCGTATTCCTTGAAGAATGAGAAAACATCCCGGATACTGTCCTTGAAAGCCATAGCTCTCAAAGCCACAACTGCTTCAATAGAAAGGAATCTTCCACTCAATGGAGGTCAAGAAGATGACAACGACAACATTGAGATTGATGTTGGTGTTGATGTGGATGTTGATGATAACAGTGATGTTGATACTGTTTGGCGACCATGCAAAATAGCCACTGCGGTCGCAAAAGCTCTCAGTCGAGATAACTTCTCATGAAAACTGAGGCTATATTGCCCTTGCTTTCCAGGGGATAAGCGGAAAATGAGCTCCTTTCCACTTCCCTGAAAGTACACCACAAACTTTGATATGAGTTGGCCATGACCAGTTACTGATAAGACCGTTATGAAGCAACGTAAGAAAACCAAATCTAGCTTTCAAAGAGGGTAGCAATGTAGCCCATGTATAGCCTTGATGATTGTGAGTGTCGATGTTAACAATGTATGCACACATATAGGTGGTGTGAGAAAAACCTTCACCAAAAACTCAAGAACCATTATAGTACTTACCAGAGAGAAGATGCTTATGGGTTGGTCATGTGATGGCACTGGAGTAGTACTATTGTGTGATGTTGCACCTGGCTTCTCTGAGCTGAGAACCTCGATACCACATCCTAAATCCCAGCCACCACATTCGCATGATCCACCCGACTTCCACCTCTCAATCAAAGAAGAGGGCCTCTTCACTCCAGCACTAGGCAAACTATGATCACCCAATGGCAATATAAGTGTTAGGCAGTCAGATGATTCTGCTTTCTCATGATGAAGAGCATTTTGTTCGACAGCACCCCCATTCACCTCCATGTCCAATTCGCCACTTTCCCCATTACCCATCACAGTCTCGGATTCTGCTTCACCCAAACAGGCATACCTTGAGCTGCTGTCCAGCAAACGCTTATATTCCTTATATGGACGATCTGCAGATTCCATGGAGGTAGAGCTTTCATCCATAGAGAGAACATTTCTGTGTGAGACTCCACGACCTTTATCTGCTTCGGTGCCACCATTCAAAAATTTCAAACCCCATCCGCCTGTATCATCAAAATCATCCACGAGATTCAGCATAGTTTGATGACGCTTCATGGAGGGGCGGATGACTATTGCTGCAAGCTCCAAGTGTGAAAGCAGGGAAGGATCGTGCACATGGCTGTCTGAGTCAGTTAAGTCCGAATCACTACAGCCGTCCAATGAATAGGTTGGCCTGTGCCGAGTATGGCCCTTCACAGGGGCGGTTGTGGCTTGCACTAAGCTGTTACCATTGCTTAAGCTTGCCCCTCTGGCAGTGGAAAGACATGTGCGCTCAGTCTCTGCATTCCCCTGATGGGAAAGCCGAGAATGAATGGAGCGATGTGATGACGACCACTCACCTTCGGTAGAAAAATCAGGGACAGAGGTCTTGTGAGATGGCAAGTCTTTTGGGCAGATTCTAAGACTCTGACTATGAGACGTAGCTGGGTGCGCTTTGCCATCATAAAGAACAAACTCCATTGACAGGGACCATTCTCTCAATGGCACAGCAAGAGGTGCATCCGACTTATATACATTTGCAGCTTGCATAATGCCTATGAGATCTAAAGCTGCCTTGTTCTCTCTCTTGGTCCACCTCCTCCATCCACCTGCTTTTGGACCTTTACATGCAACTTTGCCAGAGTGAAATGTATATAGCCACTTTGGTCCTGTTGAAGAGGGAGTTTGCGGCCTGCAACCTTTCGCCATGAGCATATCCTCTGCACCCTCCATGGACATGGTATAGCAAGAAAGACCGTCTGTCGAGCTGCATTGCACAGATGCCTGCAACATCACTGGAGATGTGACCTTCGACCGGTCTGAAGACAACCATTGCAAACTATACCCTGAAGAGTATGGCGTTTCTGCACGAAGAGCACCCTTAGATGATGGAAGTAGATAAATACTCTGAGCAACAGGAAGTAAAGGTTTGCACAAAAGCTGAAACTTTGGCCGTCTTCTTTTGTGGGAACTTGGTGGCAATGGTTTGATGACCAGATTTTCAGATGTACGTGCAATAATTGGCATTTCTGAAGATGATGATGTTGCTTTTCTACTCAATACTGCACTACTTAGCACCATATCTTCCCTGAAATAGCACTGTCTATCTAAAGACTTATCTGGACAGACTACTCCGCAATGTTGATCCCTATGACCATCAATAGAGCCAGCAGAAACAATGGCCATGCTTTCATAATCACATAGTTGAGCAGCATTCTTTGCAACATCCCTGGCAATGCAAGAGCTTGTTTTATGCATGGAAGCTGATTTAAAGCCAGCAAAGGCAGCCTCGAGATTTCTTGCAGTAGACTTTAAGCTGGCTCTTTCACCCAAACTCCTACTTCTCCAATCCTTGCGTGACGAGGTTGCGGGCGACTCTGTGATAAACTCACCATCATGCCTGGCCCCATCCTGGATAAGAGCAGTACTTTCCTCTGCGTTCTTCTTGACTGTAGGCAAGAGGCAAGATACTGATGAATGCTCTACATAGCTATTGAGACCGTAGCCAATTCGGCTGGACCCAATACATAATTCATTTGCAGTCTTGGCAGTCTCCTCATTGGAGTGAAGAGTAGAGCTGGTCTTGCTGAAACCCCTTCTATTCAAGGAGCTTGCATCTGCACCATCTTTTATTTGCCTTCTCTTACTATGCTGTGCTGGACTTCCATTTGCATCAGAGCTGAAACCAGTGAAGCTTTTCCTCTGTAATGCTTCCTTGGATCCTGGAGAGCAAGGTGTGTTGTTTAGCTTTGGTGTTGGTACAAGAGGCGGTCTCCCATATGTATGAGGAGATTGGTGCAATGAAAGAGCACGTGAGAGGCTAAATTCTTTACATGGTGTCATTAAAACTGGGAGATGCTTGAGGGATGCAATATCAATCCCAATCTCAGTATCATAAGGGGATGAGCAGCGTTCAAGGACGCACTTGACATACTTGTGTGTTTCGCGATACCCATCTGCACAAGCCTCTACATTGGTACATGGGTGTCTTCGATACTTGGCAGATGCTTCTAAAGGTCCTCCTGTCGGTGTTGATGGCTGCTCCAGGAGGCCATCGTGATGAGTAAGCATACATCTCTTTTCCCTCAAATGCACATTTACATTATCGGTCTTACTCCTGTAAATGCCATTCTTCATGAAGGTTTTTCCATATTTGATACTATACTCAGGGCCAAAGACTTCATTGAACTCATGGCTGCATGGGGGCTCAGAGAAAAAAATGGTTTTATCCCCAGAAAAGATGTAGTCATCACGGGTCTTGAGGGTATATGCAGCCAGAGTTGGCTCCTTGCTGGCATTAATTGGTTCCCCTGGAACCATGCAGTAAAGCTCATGTCCTCCACTTGAAGAGCTTGAAGTTTTAGGACTTGCAAATGGATCCTGGGTTGTGGGATTACCTTGAAACACAAAGCTTCCCCTCTGCTGCCTACCTCTGCCCTCGTATCCCTCTGCATTAAAATGCTGATGGATAGCACCAATGCAAGCAGACTTACATTCAGGATAGCCATTGAGAAGAGCTTGTCTTTCGACAACTGGAACCTTTTCAAGGCTGGGCTCATGGAGCCGATCATGTAAGCATCCACCGTAACTGTTGGGTTTCTGAGGCATTGCATGGGCACTTTTGCTAAACCCAAAGGTGTGCAACTTAGAGCCCAATTGCATGTCCTGGAAGCTCAATCTGACAGGAGAGACCAGACCTGATTTGGATTCTTTGCTACCCACACTCGAAGGAGAGAGGTCCCCAACAACTCCATTGCAGCTGCATGTATCATGGAAGGATAGAGAGGAAGCAGAACCAAATGTGGAGAAAGTCGATGATGAGTTATCGCTCTCAGGCGGCGAACAGGGAGGGCGTAATGCTGCTTGACAACAAGGGGAATTCAAACGATGCATGGTCAAATTGGCCGGAGAATAGGAGGCTGTTGCCACTGCCTTGTGATGATAATTTGGAGCTGAATAAGATTCTGAATGGCAATGTTGAGCCTGCTTTGACGGCGTCGACAAAAGTGTCACCTGCCTGCTGTCTTGAATGCAGGCACAAGGTAGTTTCTTGGAAGATGGCGCACTCTTACTTATGACCATTTTTCCTGCCTGGTCAATCCAGGCTCCTTAAGAAGGCAGTGAAGAAAGGGGGAGAATGGCATCCGTGTGTGTCGGCATTCTGCTAGTCTTGCGTCAGCAAGAATTAGAGACCCACACTTTAGCTCCTCTTTGTCTCTCTGCGCAATTCTCAAGAGAAAACTGGCTGCTGAGAGTACGGAGACCATTCCAAGCATTCATCTAGAGGGCCGAGAAGTAGCGAGAAACTCACATACAACAAACACAGACAGAGAGAGAGAGAGAGAGAGTGAGAGAGTGTATTGAGCTCAATGTGGGTTTTGATCAACAAGACGACTACCTAACATGTAAAAACACACACGCAGACTCTCACGAAGTAAATTGCCTTCAAAGAGCTGGGAGAGAGGGAGAGAGAGAGAGGGGGATGAGCAAACCAGCAGAGTACAAGTTAGCTTAAGAAGTCCGCGCACGCCGCACACAGGTGAGAGAGAACTCAGAAGAGAAGAGAAGAGATGGGCGTAATTTTGAATTCGTGGAATGAATGGCGCTACAGAGGAAAGATTTGGGCCTGATTAAAACTTCCCCATTCCGTCTTTTCTCTCCCTCTTGAATTTAAAGACTTTCAACGGCCCCTGGTATAAAGGCAAAAGGTGGTCTCTTAAATTTCGCTTTCATTGGAGCATCCACGTCCTCAGAAGGGCATTCATGCTTCCATCATCTACTTCCCTCCCCTCTCACCATCGCCATTCCTGAACTTATCTTATGCTTTGTAGCCTACAAAGAGAGCGAAGAAAAAAGGTATCAGCTATGTATCATACAATCACCCAAACAAGTTTTATAATTCTCAAGAACCAGGAAAATATAGAAAAGGAAAGCACTCACACAAGCGCAGCCTTCCCATTAAGAGCCTAATTACTTTCTGCATCTCTCCAGAGATAGCCATATCCTTGCCTCAAGGCTGAGCTCTTTTCTTTTGAAATAAGCAAACTTTATTAGGCTGAGTTAGACTTTTTTAACGGCACCATGCCACTCTGGAGTTTCCACCCCTCGACGTCATGGCCGAAAATTTCAACCTTTCGTGCCCTTCCTTTGCTTCTAGCCTTGCACACGCCGGGCAAATTTATAATAACCCTTCCTAAGGAAAGACAGGTTGTTCGACTGGCCCTACCCCAAGGAAGGGCATATTTTTGCAAGGTCTTCCTAGGGAAGGGCAACCTTTCAAAATGCCATGCCGAAGTTAATCATGTCAATGCTTGGCAGTGGGACTTTTGGACTTGTACCTAGAGGATGTTCTATGGACTTTGAGAGTCGCTAATGAGTATAGAATCTGATTTTGAAGGTTGTTCAAGCGTGCATTGTCATGCACCTTAAAAAAAGTTAGGGTATACTTTTTAATATAGGGAATTCCAAGTATGCTTTTTAATATAGGGAATTTTAACGCGTTGGGCAGACTGTAGAGGCAACAAAGTGCGAAGATTGAAGTTCGAAGCTTGAACTTGAGAGTTGAACGTTCAATTGCTTGTGAGTTTTCTAATGAAGGCATCAGGCTTGAGTGACGAATTCTCATCACTCGTCTCTCTCATCCACCAACTGCTGACACAGAGCTTCTATATCCAAGTTCCAACTGAGATGAGGAGGTTTGAGGGATGCCATGTAATCAAGGCTAGTGGGTTGGAAAAAAAGTGAAGGTAAGTACACTAGAGATTAACTCAAAGCATGGCTGAATAATGCCTTATTCAAGGAAATTACGGAGAGAGTAAAGATTAAGCACTCTTGATGCTCCACAATTTGATTTGCTATGCAAAATCTTTTAAAGTTGTTCTCAGATGTTGATTGATTCTTACAAGGGCTCATACTCACAGTCAACTACAAGCTCCAAATTCTAGAATTGCCTAGCACTCTCCCATCATCCATTAGTTGCAAGCTGCCCTCGAGAGTCCCTTGGGAAACCTCTAGGTTGTGAGTCCAACGACTCCAAAGTGTAAGATTGCAAAGGTCCTTCAAGCCTCAAGGCTCCTTCACGAATCATGATTCACATAGTGCTAGCCTCCTGGTTTGTTAGGCATGCTCCCAAAGCCCATTTATATGAACCCGTACTATCACTTCATCATGTTTAAGATGGAACCATGTCTGATGATTAGGATGCTACAATTCATGTTGTTATATAATATTATAAGGATCTTTTTTTTTTGCCATTGGTGATTCTTAGGGGACGAGAACGACTTAGAGGGAACTTGGCCCACTGGAAGTTGAAGAGATGTCTACCCTAGCTTCACAGAGAGAATAGTGATAGCGGTAACTTCATGAGCTCAACAATGGAAGGTCTATAATTCAAGAGGAGACTCTTCATGGTTACAATTCTAGCAAGGGCACATCCTAACAAAAATAAAGATATATGATGTCGTCACCGCAGCTGCATTGCAGCACATTTCAAGTTCCAAGTATTTGCATGTTCCATTTACAACTTATTACTACTGCTCTTGCTCATTGTGTATCTTGTAGAAAATGATTTTTAGTACTACTACGCAATGTTTTCAAAGTGCACCCTTTCTCATTGTACTTCAGAATTTTCTTTACAAGTTACAATTGTTTGAAAATACATGTGAAAAAATTGGATTTTGGTAAAGATTTGATCGGAAGGGCATGGAAAATTTTGCCCTTCATTTTGAAGGTCGAAATGCCAAACAACCCTTCCCATGGGACGGGCACTCTTGAAAATTTCCCTTCCCTAGGATGGGTAAGGGTGCCCTGCAATTTTCAGGCCTGCCCCTCGTTCATACAAGATGGAGTCAATCATTGAGTAATGTATGTTTTGCAGTGAAAAGAGCCAAGCTCAATAGCAAAAACAGAGCTGGCTTTGGTGATTGTTGGAGTGTGTTCTAGATATGGGTGGATAGTAGAGCTTTCGAGGTACCGTACGTTTCATCTTTATTTCTCATGCAAATCTATCCCTTTTGGGTGCATGCTCAATCTTTCCTTCACTTGGCCCCTTCACATCTCGATGCTCTGAGTGGTAGTCGCTTCCTTCCCCTTTTGGGGGAGGCAACATGGCGCTTCTAGATGCTTTTTTTAATGGTGTAGTTGTAACCTCGCATGCCCCATGTACTGGCTTGCTGGTCCCTAACCCCCAACAAAGGCGAAGCTCTTGCCCAACGATGCAGAGCTTCAACCATGGTCTGAGCCCTCTTCTCATACTAGGGCAAAGCAACAACATGCAAAATCCACTAGGACAAAACACAACTCCAATTACCTATGCTAATGTGGTTTAAGATACGCCAAACAAACGAAGGGATGCGTGAATGTGGTGCGTATGCGAAGAGAGGTCGCCCCTTATTCTTCTATATCTTATAGAATAAGGTGTGTACAAGTGATGGGAGGTCGGTGCCTCTAGCACATCTAGCTGGCGTAAGAGGCACATCGCCTTTAACCGAGCTCTAACCCAACAATCTCCCACTTAAAGGAAAATGTGTAGATAAGTGGTACTACTATAGGACCTAGTAGTATGTACATGAGGTATAGGGAGGAATCTCATCTCAACCTATGCCCACTAGCTCCTTTGAAGTGGATGCATGCGGCCATATAGGCTCTAGCAGTGCAAATGCATATATCCTTGCTAGAATTGGAATGCATACCCTACAAATATCTTGTAATGATTTTCACTGGTCCATGTTGCATCATGCTAGTGTCAATCATCGCTTGACTGACAGCCCTAACTGTAAATGCTTCCACATCAGCTACCATGTCAGGTCTCGACACTAAGAGGTCGTACATGAGAGTCCTAAAGGTTGATAACAAAGAGAGCCAAGAAAAGAGGTATCTATACCTAGGTATCATACAATCACTCAAACAAGTTTTATTATTCTCAAGAACTAAAGAAAATATAGAAAAGGAAAGCACTCCACAAGCGTAGCCTTCCCATTAAGAGCCTAATTACTTTTTGCATCTCTCCAGAGATAACCATATCCCTGCCTCAAGGTTGAGCTCTTTTCTTTTGAAATAAGCAAACTTTATTAGGCCGAGTTTTAAAAAAAAAAATTGTCTTATGTCACCATGCCACTCTGGAGTGTCCATCCCTTGTTCATACAAGATGGAGGCAATCATTGAGTAATCTATGTTTTGCAGGGAAAAGACCCAAGCTCAAAAGTAAAAACACAGTGTGGTGATCCATGGCAGAGCTTTGGTGATTGTTGGAGCATGTTCTAGATATGGGCGGATGGTAGAGCTTTTGAGGTACCATACGCTTCATCTTCATTTCTCAAGCAAATCTACGCTCTGAGTGGCAGTCATTTCCTTCCCCTTTGGGGGGAGGCAACATGGCGCTTCTGGACGCTTTGTTGAATAGTGTAGTTGTAACCTCGCATACCCTAGGTACTGGCTTGCTAGTCCCTAACCCCTAAAAAAGGCAAAGCTCTTGTCCAACTATGTAGCACTTCAACCATGGTATGTGTTAGGAAATAAGACGTAGCTAAATAGATAATTGAGTAGATTACTTAATGGAGAGAGACAGATTTATATACACGAGATTATAGAGTAGAGAGAGAGAGAGAGAGTACACACGATATACGTGGTTCACCCAATGTGGGCTACGTCCACGGGAAAGCAGCCACTCAATGGCTTTAGTACTTCAAAACAAGAAGTAGTTTACAAAGGGATTATACCCTTAATGGAGCTCCCGCCTTGCTTCACTCTCACCACCTCACACTCACCTTGTTGCATCAACTTCACACTATGAAATGTGTGTAGAAATGGCCTCCTTTTATAGGCCAAAAGGGTTGCCCTCTCTTATGAGAGACAGCCATGTGTAGCCGCCCTTGTGCGAATAAGTCCAAATCGGACCCTCCAATCCACCCATGTGTGGCCGCCCTTGAGAAGACAAGTCCGCTTTTGAATTCGGCCACCGGCCATTGAATTCGGCCACCGGCCACCGGCCATTGACTTCCGACCACCGGCCACCGGCCATTGACTTCCGACCACCGGCCATCGGCCATTGACTACCGGCCACCGGCCAACCGACCAGTTGTTTTCCGACCACTTTCCGGCCGTCGTCCGGCCATAATATTCCGGCGAAAAGGAATATTCCGGCGAAAAAAAAGTATCGGGGGCCTCCACCCCCGAGGCCTTTAAAGTTGCCCCTAATTCTTGTCCGTGAAAATTTTGGTTTCCGGTGAGTGATTTTCCTTCACGCACGATGGCTTCTCCTCATAATGGGGGCCTTACAAATGTGCGCTTTTACCACAGAAAATTACAAGGGTAAATCAGGCTCCATACTTAACAGTATGATCATGAGCCCCCTTCTCATACTAGGGCAGGGCAACAACATGCAAAATCCACTAAGACAAAACACAACTCCAATTACCTATGCTAATGTGGTTCAAGATACACCAAACAAACAAAGGGATGCGTGAATGTGGTGTGTGTGCAGAGAGAGAGAGAGAGAGAGAGAGAGAGAGAGAGAGAGAGAGAGAGAGAGAACACGAGATGTGGGTGTACTAACTCACCACAATGTGAAAGAGTTATTCTTCTATATAATATAGAATAAGGTGTGTACAAGTGATGGGTGGTTGGGCGCATCTAGCTGGGATAAGAGGCACATCACCTTTAACCCAACAATCTCCCACTTAAAGGCGAATGTGTTGATAAGTGGTACTACTATAGGACCTAGTAGTATGTACATGAGGTATGGGGAGGAATGTGGGAGGAATCTCGTCTTACCCTATGCCCACTATCTCTTTTGAAGTGCTCCTTGGATGCATGCATTTACTAGAATTGACACGCATACCCTATCGTATAATGATTTGCACTGCTCCATGCTGCATAATGCTAGTGTCAATTATCGCTCGACTGACAACCCCAACTGCAAATGCTTCCACAACAGTTGTTATGTCAGGTCTCGACACTAAGAGGTCATACATGAGAGTCCTTAAGGCTGATGACAAACGTGTAATTTCTACGAGCATAGTTGTGGCAATCGCATCAATGCCACGTGTAGTTGCCTATGCCAATGTATCTGTAGTAGGTATCTCAATGCTCATTGTATCACCACCATTGTACGAGCAGCATAGTTGTGGCAATCGCATCAATGCCACGTGTAGTGGCATATGCCAATGTATCTGCAGTAGGTATCTGAATGCTCATTGTATCACCACCAGAAGTATTCACATATAGATGCATCAATCCTGACTCTAGGGTAGTCGTCACTTCCTCATCATCCAATAGGGACTGATCTACATGTCTTGGCATCACCATATCAACCTCTAGCATGAGCATTGAGCATGTCAAAGAGCTCCATGTTGCTCATCTTCATGGTAGGAGGCATATTTGTCCTAAGAAGATCAATCTGTTGTGTCTTAGAGCATGGTTTCTCTAGCCGTTTGCATCTATAGACATGTCATGCAAATCACTCTAGAGCTCACCTGAAATAGATATGTGGTTAGTCTCTCAGTGACATGATTGTGACGTAATCAAGACTATGACATCTCGCACCTCATATGCATGCATAGAGCAGACAAAGCCAATCCCGGCTCCTCTTGCAATGACTAGGCAAATCGCAATGCATCTGGAATAATTCTCTCTAAGGAGTACCTCTCTCAATTGTCTCACTAAGATCAAACTATGTCTCAACTAAGGAATGTATTTAACACGATGAATTGTGTATGATGCACTGATGGGCATTGCCAAACATATGTCTCTTATGTCCTCTATATCACACGTTGAACCATCGGTAAGCAGCACACAATCAAGTTTCCCACTAGAAAACCTACTTAACCACTCATGACATGGTGTGATGTGAAAAGAAACATCACCATCTAGTACCTACTGTGGATAAATTGTGCTATTCATAGACATATCTACAAGAGATATACTCAAGGCTAGTGTGAGATCATCAGCACTAGTGTATACTACCACTGCAATAACTACCTCTCTCATGTGCCAAAGCCGCATTTGCATCTCGGATTCGTCTCCTTTTTTGCCTCATGTGTTTGAAGCAATGCCGTCTAATGTGTCCTATGTGACCACAATGTCATCATCTCAAGCATAAGAATGAACAAGATTGTTGTCTTAGATGAGTCATTGTCGTGGACTCAAAACTATCACACATATCAATTGCCATAAGTGAATGTCAAAGTGGGAGAGCAATCCGACCACTATCACCAAAGCAATATCAAAGTGGGATAAACAAGAGCTATGAGTCTACATCATGTACAAGGGCAATGAGCATAAACCAATGCCAAAGAGAAGTGCACCAAACTTGTATCAAAAGGACCTCCTTGTAGGGATAAAACACTCTCAAAAGAGCTAACCAGCACTCATAATGCTCAAGCATATCAACTCAAAATCTCCCGCAGTAGTGTAACCACACTGTGCTCTGTAATCGTCACGCTGATGCAAGTCTCAATGTCCAAAAGTACATGGAATCTTTGTCTGGAACCTGTGACTACCTAGAACCTGTAAGTAGTAGACTCACAATCACAATATCCATTGATTAGAAATAGTGCATTACATGTATCTTGTAGACACTAGGAGCATACACAAATTTGACACCAATCTATGTTCAAATTGACAAAACCTATCAAAATGAGAGTTAAAACTTGATCATTGTCAAAATCTCAAGTCTGGCTACCTCTAGCTCATAGCCACACGAGTATATATCTTATATGTACTCCTGCGAGTATGGGTACGTGAACACATGTTCATTTCCAAAACAACCGAATGCTCATCAATGTGGGAGCAAAGTCGATCACAACAAGACGGAATAACCATCTCAATCCAATGACTACAAATACATAAAAAGAGTGTGCGGCAATCAAGTCAAAACTATGGCAAGAAATCTAGGAAAAATATATTCTTTCCCATAAAATGAGGAAAATCTCAATGCAAACTCTGACATCATATCATTAGGGAAAGTTTGGACTCAGTTTTGGTCCTTTTGGTCCTAGAGAGAGAATGACATCCAACCAATAGATTTTGGCTTACCGTAATGGTAGCTCCGATTTATTTCATTTCTATCTCAAATTTTTGTGTTTCTAGAAATGATGTTTTAATTGCCTTAAAGATCTTGGAAAATATACGCCGCAATTTGCGCAAATCATCCCTCTTCCCGGATAGAGGTAGTCCAAATGTGGTGTAAATCATATTCAATGTAGGTGCACTTGTCTAAGTAAGAAAGTTTGCATAGATTGAAGGTGCAACTCTCTTCCTAGCATTTTGCTGTCTCAACTACAATGCTGCTTTTCCTCATCTTCTTTGTGTTTTGTCACAAATCCCGTAGAGAAAATACCAATTGGGAGCAAACGACCTCATTGATAATCTACATCTATCAAGTCAGTGGAGGTATTCAACATCTAATTTGACATGGACCATGGTCGATGGCTAATTCGTCAATAGCTACAAAGGACGTGTGAAAGACTTTTGCATGTCTCAGCCGGGGTAGTTAGTAAAGGAAGTGCTCATTGAGCATGCATATATGCACTCTGAGCTGTGGTAATGAGAGGCACCATTGGGGTTTCCTGCTAATAGACCTAACTATGTGTTTACTAAACTTGATAGTTGTTTCTTTTGTGAACTTTATTCTAAGATCATTATCTTACCTTTTGCTTTTGTAGATATTTATCCCTCTGACAATGAAGATTGACAACCAGTGGAGTGCATAATGGGTATCTTTGATGCTTTTCATGCATCGATGGGAGAGCTTATGTACAAAACTAGTGTTAGAAGAGAGCTCGCACAAACGGGGGTCTTCTTCTATGACTTCTTCTACAACACTTCCCGCTCTACCCCTCCTCTACCCATGGCTTCAACACCCTGAGTCATCTCCCACTTCCCCCATATAATGTTCGAGAGTGGTCAATCCCAGCTTTTGAAACTTCTGAGTGTTTCAGAATCAAGCTCCATCACGAATTTCAAAAGTGCTTACAACCAAACATTGCAAACAGGCAGGTACGTATCTCTATCTTCATGCCATTACATGTGTTTATAGACTTATTCCACGACAAAGAGGTTAGAAAGATAGAGACCATGTTCATCTACAAGTCAAAAAGCGGCCTTGATCTTTTGGATGACACTTGGGATATCCACGATTCTGAGGGCATTTTGTCCAAGGTCGAAAAATAGTCAATTGTGTGCAAGTGTATGATAACATCACAAAACTTCATAGTTTCTTTCTACTACATAAGGTGTCATTGGGTAAAAGGTCACTTGGTAGCTATGGACCAGGACATGTGTGATGATGCTAATAATCCCTTGAGGGCGATTAAAGCAATGTATGAAAATGAGATGGTGACAGTTGTTAGCATTAGAAGTAATGTCACCCTAAGAAAGGTGCGGGAGGATTTGCTTAATGAGATTGACCTCAACATGCTTGCAATTTTTTTTTTCTAGTGCAACATGCAAAAGGTACTATGTTGCACATCTGAGAGTTATTGTGTCTATGTAATTTACGTTCTCATTGTGATCATGTTGACTAAACTCTTCTCCCGCTTGATGTGCTGCAGGTACCCGAGAGAAACGAAACTACGATAGTATGTGCATAGATAGTAGACAGTAGATTTGACATTGTGTGCTGCATACCTTGTTACAAAGACCGGTTTAACAGATTGCTATAACAAAGCACCTTACCCTAAACCCAAGACGTCATATGAATGCCATTTTTTTAATAAGCTATAAACAACACCTTTGTAAACATTCTACAATGATCAATATATAGAAAAAATTGCATCCAATTTTTCATTCAATAACTAAAAATGAGTACATTTTAGTGAGTGTTTTACTGATTTCCAACAATAAGTAAGGCAAGGGTATGAGGGATAGAGGGTGAGGTAGGGGGGGATGGTTGGTGTGGGGGTGGTGTCCGCTGGTGTGTAGAAGAGGTAGGGGCATCAAACATGGATGGAGAGTGATGAGGGGGCGAGGACCTTGGAGAGGTATCCAGGAAAATGGTGATGGAGACAGGTTGATGCGTTGCTGGAGGAGTTGGGGGGTATCTCCTAGGTTGAGGCCATGGAGTGGGCCGGCCTTGGTGCTAGTGGCGCACATGCATCGCTCAATCCTTCCAAGCTCGTTGTTAGAAGGTTGATCATGTTCTCGACCAATGTGGTCCTGAACAAATTAGCATGCACATCTATATAATCTGCTAGTTTTATAGCCTGCAAAATCATTCAATCCCATACGCTAGTTTAAGAAGTTACTGATAAGTCATAAATAGTGATGAACAAAAACTAGGTACTTACACTTTTTTTATCCTCCCCATTCTGCGCTCCAAAATAGGAGCTCTATGTTCACTAACACCCTTTTTCACAAAGGCAAGAGGAGAGGATCACTCACATAAGGCCAAAAGGGTAGAACACTTTGTAACATTTTTTGAGGAAGAGGGCTGAACGAGATAAGGCCAAAAGGATCAGTCACATAAGGCCAAAAGGGTAGAACACTTTGTAACATTTTTTGAGGAAGAGGGTTGAACGAGATCAAATGTATATTTTTAATGTAGCAAAAAAGATAAAATCGTTTGTTCTAAAATTAATAACAATGCTAAAAAGTGAGATCACATCGTTGTTGGATGATACAAAGATTTTTTGTAGGGACTTGTTATCTTTAAGAGCTCTTAGGCAATTTGTGATGGAGTTGTCCAAATCTTTCCCATGTGTTTTTTTTGTAGCCGCCACTCTGCGTGTTGTATTGTGCCAGGTGATGCATCCCATATGTCCTTCCTTTGTTGTTTTTGCCAATCTCATTACATGGCCAATCTGGCTGTCTCTAACTTGTTCCTTGCAGTGTTACCTGTGCATGAGTTTGTGATAAGTCCATTGATGTAGTTGCTCCAAGCTACTGGCTTTGTCTGCACCACCTCCGTGGTGGGTGTGGCTGAAATAATGAGTATGAGCTTGATAGTGATTTTTCTCCATGTCTTCTGTAGGCCAGATAGCCAAGATGCCAAACTACCTAGCGAACCAAGGAATGTGGTTGCATATAATGTGATGCATAGAAGACCAACACAAACTTCATATAAAAATAGGTTTCCATAATATCAATAAATTACTAACTATACCATGTAATGAGTGATGTGCTTATTTGTCCACGCATATTTGAAAGACATGTGGAAGGTCTCTAAAGCCTCTTCAAAATGTGTATAGTCAGCATCGCTCCATGTATTAAGTTCTTAGAACTTGAATATTGCATCCAAGATTTTCCACACATTTGCCTTGTGAGTCCTTGCTGCACCGTAGTTTGCATGGTCAACCACTACATTGTGGAGATTTTTCCACCTATTGTATCTCAATGCTTGCCTTTCTTGTGCACTTTGGCTTTTACACTATCTACCACTTGTTGGAATTGACAAGAAGAGCCAAGCTTTCACACTGCCAATAGGAGCTTCTTCGGAATTTCTTGACCATTCTTAGACCTCTTCTCATCTTGCTATATCTTTCCATGCCCTCCATGCAGGACTATATTTGAGAAAACTGTCTCCAGAGCCAAGATAACCCTCTGCTTTGCAAGTGCGGACCAAGTGGTCCAAGCAAAACAAATGTAGAGAAACATGAGTTTCTCAATGATCTTGCAAAGTGCATATGTGAACCCTAGCTAGTGGGATGTCCACGAAAGTTAGGGTGGGTCTTGTAGGTGCCTATCCGGTGCCGTCCTCCAATACTGTCTGTCAAGGCTATGGATTCCTCCCATGCATTATAGGCAAGGGCTTTTGCTTGTTACTCCTTTGGAGACATTTTACATACACTTCAAGGTCTTCAGATCTCCAGCCATATGCCACTCCACTGTGTAGAATCCCATGCTGTAAACATCAAGTGTCTTTTCATTTATCTGCTCACTTATTACTTCAGGATGCTTGTTTGATGAAAAACCCAATTCAATATATCAAAGTTCTTCACAGGCACTTGCAATAGAGATATTTAGTGAGTTCAATTTCACATGCAAAAGTGAGCTATCCAAGCTAGTCATTATGTCAGAACACCTTGAATGTGGCGAGAAGAAATATATTGTTTTTAGATTGCATGCTAAAATTTCTATGATCATTAGTTGCAATGATTCCATCTAGTGCTTTGTTCATTAGTGTTATTGTGACTCACTCAACCTTAGTCTCCACAAGCTCACACTCATCTAGTTTAATCACCAACTTCAACATACCATTGCATTCTTGGTGAGTAACTTCCAACAGTTGTACAATGGATGTCTGCATAGCAACAAATCATAAAAAATATTGTTGTACTTGTCATAAACCACTTCCTCCCATTGATGGAAATCTATATGTCGATTGAATGTGGAACGGGATCCCCAACATTTGTAGCACCTCCTCCTTGACCTACTTTCTTGTCTTTTGAATGGAGAAAGTGTTTGGCAGCAGCGTATGCTTCAGGTGAAACTTCTTACCTTATTTTTTCATGGACCTAAAAAGAATATAGTTCAGTAAGCTGAGTCCCATTATAGTGTGAGAGTGCTGCACATAACATTACATGCATGAAATTATAAAATATCCTTTATTTGAAATACCAGCTTCATCCAAAATAGAATGAACATCCCGTGCAAGAAGCTGATTCTCTTTCAAAGTATTGTCAAGCTGTTTGGCGATAATCTTGCCATAGAGCTTGTCGTCCAACAACCCAACAACATTTTTTTTATTCAATCTGAGGCTTTATGGAGTAGACAAAGTGGGTGTGTTGCGCTCAACATCCTACTCGCGGTGAAGCAGCGATCTATGCAAGCAAGTCAGGAGTAAGATACATGACAAAGAGCCTATGGAATTAGATGAACTTACTCGATTGCCCAAAATCTTTTCTTAATTCCCCCAGAGCCAACCTTCATCTACTCGATGTCCCATAGTCTTCTTTCTCTTTGTTGTGGACCCAACACAATTTCTCTTTCTTAAGCTTCTACGTAAGCTTTGTGATGATGCATATGTCGTTGTTGCCTTTGAGTTGCTGAGCATAGTGCTCTATAGTTTCATTGAAGCGCATATTTTCTTTGTATGCATTGTCTCTCTCAAGCTTCAAAATATCATTCAGTGCAGCCAAGTGCCTAGTATAGCCATACAAATTGTTATGGCCGTCTCCCACATAGTTCACCAATGAAGTTATGTCCTTGAAATGTGAAGTTGAGCTTGTGATGGGATGCTTGAGAATACATTATACCATCGACCCAAAGGTCCACACTTTTCTTGCCTTGTGTCCTAAAATTCTCCTTTGAAGCTTCAAATATGGTGTGTTACTTGTTTTTCTTGTTGAGGGGATCATATTCTCGTGGGATCTCTATATGAAGATGATACATGTCCCTCCGATTCCTAGAAAAACTTCTATGTGGAGACGATGGCAACAAGAAAATGACTGGCAGAATGAGGAGAGGCCAAAGTAGGCGAGAGTTTGAATGATGGAAATTTGAAAGGGGTGGAGGAAAAAGCATTTGATGCAGGACGGTCAGTGGTGGCAGGTCTTAGTTTTGAAAAAAGCAGAAGATTGAGATATTTGGCATTCAATTCCAAACCATTGTAGGTTATCATTACGTGAAAACCTTTTGAGTTTTTATTAAATGTACCCTACAATATGGATGGTTTTAGGATATTTGGAAAACAAATATGGAAAATGAAAATATAGACTTTCTATTACCTCTCTCTATGCTCACATGGCATTTCTTACAAGGCCAACAATTGAGTTCAAACTATCCTAATGTACCACATCCAAGTTGAAATAATGGGAGATGATCTCAAGCACTACAAATTGACCAAGAAATCTGTCAACCAAAAGAATGGAAAAATTGAAGTAAACTTCAACTATTATAGTCATCGAAAAAGAACTCAAAAGACTATAAACCAAAACCACTACTCAATGCCAAAGAGTAATGCCAAAATGGCTCCACAATGTGCATACAACGGCAATCCACACTCAAAGTACACAAACAGTGTGACCACACATAAACAAGAACTGAAAGAGGTTCAATTCAATAAATTAATCAATGTGGAAACAATGCTCTTGAGAGCTTACTGGTAGTCAACGTACTTGCCAAAATGCATGTATAATGGGCATCAACCATGCACCATAACCATATGCAAATCCATCAGAAAATACCATGAACAAAAGAACAAAATTGATGCCAAGGTATCTTGTGAAAACCTGTGAAAGAAGCTGCACTTGTAGTGCTAATGCCAAAAACTTCTCTTAGGGCAAAAATGGCTATCTATCGACCAAATCTACCTGCTTCTTCTTTACCCAATCTACCAAAAACCTCAAACCTCAAGCTCTGTACAAGCTGAAAATTCATGTTCAACTCAAAATTTATGCACACAACTTGGAGCATTTGTTGTGCTTTCAAAAATGCATCATATTCACACACTACACAAGCAGAAAACCTAAAATTTCATGTATACAATTAGTATGAGCCGAATATCAAAAAAATAACGAGGAATTCACAAAACTCTGCAAAGTTGTAGACCATGTCAAAATGGAGGGGAATTGCGACTAAAAGTTTTGATTCTGCAATCTATAAGGAAAAAAAAGAATTGCAAAATAGTGATGTTGTGCACAAACAATTTTTAGGGCGGCACCTTTACACTATCTTCCACATCGTCTTCTAAGCTTCCACAAGAGCATACATCACTCTCAGTCGAGCTCACAATCTCCCATTGCGTTCTCACAAAGCCTCTAAGCTTTCTTGATCTCTCCACCACAAGAGCGAGAAAGCTATTGCCTCGAATTTCTTGATGTCACTATGGTCCCCACCATTGTCAAGCCATAGCTTTGATACCACTTTAAAGAGTTTCACCAAACATCAAGCAAATTATTTCGAGCAAACAAAATACTGAGAGCAAGCCATACATCTAATCAAGGAAAAGATTGATTGAAAAATGTGAGTTTTTCACTTGTTTACAAAAGAAAGATGATGTATTAACACAATTTTAATTTATGCCCATACGTCCATTGAAGAGATGTTGCGGAGATCATGATATGAAGCATCAAGCTTGGTTTGGGGAGATCACATACTACTGGTACTATCTAATGTGCATGCTGACATTGAAGATATTCCCATGCATAATAACTTATAAATTATCTCTCTAGAGACAATAAAGACTACAATATGGAATCAAATTTGCAATAAAGTATATTTTTTAAAAATATTTTACTTTAAATTTTAGTGAAATATTAACTAATAGTAGAAAATTACGACTTTGATCTCACTTTTATATTTTGTGGATACATTTTGTTCTAACACTTAGCGGAAGAAACATGGATGTGACCTAAAACCTTGCAAGGTACCTTGTGTCAAATCATAGACTTTTTTATTATGACAATATTATGTGAGAAAGATAAATATTGATAACATGGTTGCATTTGGAATGGCCTAAAACCCTGGACACAACTATCCCTGCGCAATGGATGGCCATTGCACATGGATAGTTGTCTCTAGGATTTTAGGCCATTTTGAATGCGCCCATGTAGACAAAATTGGGAAATTCCATCCGAAAATTATCCAAAGGGTCCCACATCGGTGCAAGATCGTTTCAGGCATTTTTGAAGCATTTTTACTTCATTTTAAGGTTAAAACTCAATCTCTAAACTTATAATGAGATGTATGGATATTTACTTTTAAGATTTTGGGACATTTTAGATTTAGTCAAAATGATTAAATTTAATATATATCATATTGTCACATATAGAAAAAATAAATGAATTACTTTGAATATAAATATTTAGGAGGGGATAGAAATCAAGAATTCGATTGTGATTTATCCACAGTGGCAAATTGGCGAGGATTGCCACAAGGTTCCCATGATTTTTTGAAGTTTAGAGCGCGCGAGCACGCACACACACACACACACACACACACACACACACCTAAGTATTAATACAGCTAAAGCTCTATGGGCACAAAGATGCCGCTTCACTTAAACTTGACTAACTAAAACAAACCTAGACTCTGTACCATACTGATTTTTTGGAGATAAAAACCATTCCCTTTTGATTTTTCTCTTCTCCCCTCCCGCCACCCTCACAACACACACACACACACACACACACACACACACACACACACACACACACACACACACACACACACACACACACACACACACACACACACACACACACACACACACACACACACACACACACACACAAACACCCCCTTAATGGGGTCAGAGCTCTCCTTCATCATTTTGAGTTTTTTTTTTTTTTTTTGCATCACAAGAGGTTTTTAGGCTTACAAAAACCTTGACCCCTTCTAGGGGGCCGATCCATGGGACACCAGCCTGAATGGGGTATCTCGCTCTTTTTAGTTTTCTGTGACACCATATTCGATGTCTTAAAAGCTTGATTTCATGCGTAGTAATTGTTTTCAACCCATCCTCTTTCCCTCTCTACCTCACAACTTTGATTTGCCTGCCATCTCTGCACCTGCATGCAATATAGTGCCCCCCCCCCCCCCCCCCCCCCCCCCCCCCCCCCCCCCTCCCATCTCCCACTCTATCCCTATATAGGGGGCCATGGCAGCTACAGTTTCCAATCATATGCCTTGGGAGTCGAGCAAAGTTTAAGGTGATATCCTACATGCCGACCGTCCTCAACATTCCCTCCAATGGTGATTACTATATATAAGAGGCGAGGTTGGCTCTGAGCCCCTCACTTAGCCTTGCCTTTACGTTCGTGTATGTGTATGTGTAAAGTGTCATTGAGGGATTTTTTCTTGTGGCCTGCATACTGTCTAAACTATGGAGCTGGTGGAAAACAAGGGTGCTTCTCAGCACTCTGCTAAAATTACTATTTATTGGTTAATTTTTATGCTAAATTTTGCTGCTTCAAATAGTTGGTTAAGTGTACTATACACCAAAATGAAAATGGAGTGGTTGCCATGGGGGATTTCTGGCTTGGTGGGCTTGGTTAGCAGGAGGAAACACGAGATGGTTTTTGCTCTTGGAACATTCTCTATTGCACTCATCGATTATCAAAGGATGTTATGCGTGTTCTTTATTCTTTGCATTACTTGAAACCGTGGCTTTGAGTACATTGGTGCACTGGGCTTTTTTAAAATGGAATCATTAAATTTTTTTTGAGGCTTGTTATAGGGCTAAAAAGCACCTATGGCCTAGCTCCCAAAACTCTTGCCAAAATTTTGTTACACACTCTATATAAATGCCATTGTTGGTGCGAACTTTTGATGTGATGAAGCAGGTTTATGGCTTGTCCAAACTACTGCACAACATGGTGTTTAAAAGAAAAAAAGGTGCAAGGATTGGGTAAATGGTGCTTCGGTGTACTATGGTCAAAAGCAGCAAGTGCTCCCAGCCCCCAGATGGCACCAATCACCTTTGTTAGAGGTGTTGTTACATATTGTAAGTATCGTTCTCGTGGTGACATGCTCGGCTCTATGCGAGATGTTGGTGTTGTTTTTAAGAAAAAAATGTTTGGGGTTTCTTTTTTGACTATAGGTCTTTAAAAAAAAAGAGAGAGAGAGCAACCATATAGTGTAGCTACCTAGTTCTTGTAGTTGTTTTTAAAGCATGACACAATCTATGATGGTATGGGGAACTGCTTACTTGATTTGTTACTCGATTTGTTCTTGATATTTTGTGTTGAATTCCTAGGCTAGATGTGATGCCTAGACCAAATAGTAGTTTTTTTTGGGGGAGATTGAGTCTGGTATCATACTACTATGATTTTTTGATGGGAGACCGTAAGAGGATTTCCACTTGGTTGGATACATTAAATATATACCTTGGAAGGTACTATAGGAATGACTTGGGGCCAATTATGGTTATGAGACACTTAAATCAAAAGGGGTGGTGGCCTTCTGATTGAATTGATTTATATGTTAACTTATGAGCTAATTATAATATGGCTATATAAGATCCTTATATAACTATCACAAGTTTAAAGGATTATGTCTTTTTACCACACACTTTGGAAATAGATTAGAAAATATACACACCTTATACATGTGTAATGTGAAAGTTTGTTTTAAGTTAAAAATTTGTAAGTTGGACATGGATAACAACCGATATAGTCCGATAACACGTGTAAAACGCATTGAAGGCTAACATATATGTTGTCTTGTTTGAATGGATGCAAGTGAGGACTCTATCCTTTCTTGGAATTTTTTGGCTTAAAGCAAATGACCGGCCTTGAGAAACCTAATGGAAATAACAACTTAGATTGAACATTGTACCTTACACTCATTCATATAACTATGTACAAAAACAATTCTAAGATTGAGTTGATTTTGTGCTTGTCATTGTCACTTGTCTAAAGCCAATTGTCCTTGAAATTAAATGTTCTTTTATGTTTTATTATTTAAGTAAAATAACTACACACACGACCTATACATAAAGCTTTCATATTGCTCTGGGAAATCCACGATGCTGGCTATAGGGATTTGCTTGAATTATAGTGCTAAGTTGGACCCACTGTCTATAATTCCTGTTTAGGTTGGTTGGTGTTAGGCGGTCCATCATAGACTATAATTTTGGTTGTCTGCTCATGGCTATCGTAGTCTTTTTGACTTTGCCGGTTTAAGGGTTGCAGGGCCATCCTACAATACCAACTTGGGCTTTGTCTAATCTTTTTAGGATCACACACACTTTAAGTTGACTCCTTGCATGAGAGTAATCCAGGACCCAAAATAGCATGCAAGAATTTTAGAACAAATTAGATTCTATCTAAAGGACCATCCCCCAAAAAACGACCTGGCCATTAGAACTAGACCTTTTCTCCCTTGAAAGGCCAAATGCTTTGTAACTTCTTACCCTAAGTAACCTCTGTCTAGCTGACTTTTTTGTATATGGCAGACCCTTGCTCTTTCACAAGGCTTGTAATTAAATTCTGAGCCTCTCTCTATGACAACCTCCCTTGTCCTCAGATGTATTAGTAGCTTGGATGCTTCTCAACTTATTTATGAATCAACCTTAGCTACGGATAAAAAGTCTTCTATCTTTCACATGCTATCTTTTAATGATTGGGTCAAGAGCTTGGAAACTTTAGACAAGGACACCAAGGATGGGATAGCTATGTTTTCCCAAACTACCCATACTTTCTTTACAATATCAAAAAGAGTTGGCTCAGTTCTTGTCATTAGGGGTGGAGCTATCCAACTTTCTCAAAAAATTATGTGGCCTCAACCCTACTTTCATTAGTACCCCCACTAGTCATGTTATCCTGCAAACAGGGGGCATCTTTTGCAAGGATAATGTTGCTCTAGAAGTTGTCACAAAGAATCTCAAAACAACCTCTACTCCCTTAATGACTCTAACCTTTTAGAAATGGTGCCCAAAGTATCTAAAACCTTTCCTTTTTTACCACCGAGACAAAATGAAGTTGAGTCCTTTGGGGTAGACCATCAGCTAAGGGTCCTCCCCAACAAATCCTTTTTGGCTCCAATCCTTAGCAAAACTTGGGGATATTTGGGTAATCTCCCTGCATCCACATTGGAAGATTGTAGACTCAAAATTTTGAAAGGAGTACAATTATTGGGGGACAAGGGTGAACTCATCAAAGCTCCCTTTAACCTTAACTTTGTTGAGCATTTTAAGTATTCTTCTAATACAAGGCTATACATTCGTAAAAAAGGTAACATGGTGTTTTCTAAGAGCAATCTTGACTTCTACACTGAATCTATTTGGAATGTTTTGTGGCCCTACATAAAATGTGCTTGCAAATTTCTTGACCCCTAAGCCTCTTGTGAGTCTAGCATCATGTCGTTCGACCATGCTATTTGGTACATCCAACCATTTGGAGCTCTTCACAGAGAAGCCTGTGGACTTCCACCTATCCCTCATTTGTTCTTGATTGGGGGGACAAGCCAAGCAGCTAGTTGTTGCTCAAACTACTTTTAACATTTTTTGCGAGCTAATGCTTGATATTCTTAAAGAACTCAAATTAGATGTGAACCAGGGACGTATCTGACTACTTATGCCAACTACAAAGGAGTCAAAATCATCACTGCTTTACTCAAACCATGTAATGAGGACGAGGATTCTCCCTCATTAAAAAGACCTAACTCTTTAACCACCCCCAATAACTCTTTCACATCTTTTCTATCCCCTAGTTCTTCCTCCAATTTTAATAGAGGAAAGTCTCACAGCTTTACTAGAGGAAGAGGCAGAAATACTCCCGTTTGTCACCTCTTGGACTTATAATCATCTATACTATCCAGGTAGCTTTTGGCCCCTGTGTGGAAGGATGCATCTCATGAAGAAGACCTCGGCTTTGGAATTTATTTATGTACACACTATCTTTTCCAAAATGAACTAACGGACTGGTTCCCCCCCAAATCAATATTTTGTGAGTGCTTTGACTTACTTTTTGGCAACCATAAAATTCTTGATAATGTCCTTATTGGCTGGAGGTATCAATAGCCTGTTAAGAATCTAGTATGATTTTTTACGTCACAATACTATCCTTGAATGTGCTTGCAAAATATATAGTAATTTTTGTAAAGATTTTGGTGACTTGGGTAGACATGTTTGCACTTGTGATCTTAACTTAATTGACAACACCATGGTCCAAAAAATCTTGGCCAAAGGACTAAATCACATCCCTAGTTTCCCAAAAAACCCTTATCTTGCTCTGTCAGCTTTACTTAGCTACTTAACTGACCTTGTTAGTTCTCTTTGACTAGAGAAGAGAGTCCTAATGAACTTAACTAAATAGTTGAAAAATGTTTTTTTTAAAAATCTTGTTCCTACCACACAATTGGCTTCCAATGATAGTACTTGGATTACACCACACCTCGGACTTAAGTTCCAAAAACTCACTCGTATTTGGTTTGTCGTGGGACTCGACAAAAGTGCTAATTGCCCTACTTTTATGTTCAAAAACCTAGAATGGAAGGCATCACATTCTCGTCTGTCTGGTAAGGAATTTACCTTGCTTAACCTTTCTCCTACTTCGGTTACCAATGATATTGCTTGGCATCTCAGTAGTCTTGGATACTCCCTTGAGACAATCAAGCTTTCGGTCCTATTTCCCACATATAAACATCACAAAAATAACTTTAGATGGATATTTGATGCTTTGAATGGTATATTTACCAGCATTACTAAAGATATCACCATCTGCCTGGACCTTGTACTATCTGAGTTTGAAGCTGTTTGCGCAGTTAAACAGAGAGTTTGTTCAAACTTCCTCAATATTCAATATAATCTCTTCTGGCTAGTAAAAAACTTTATTGAGGTCATTCTCAACCTCCCTAGTCAAATATTCCATCTCTTTATTGCAGACATTGCTCAATGCCCTCTAAATGGAGACTTAGGGCTGAAAAATATTCTAAGGAAAATGACTAAAATGGCATTTAAACACTCTAGAATAAGGGGTTTTGTCTATATTTCCCTCGCTAATAAACCAAAATGGATTAAGAAAGTCTACTTATCTCACCCCTCCCACTTTAATGAGGAAAAACTGATGGAGGCCATCGTTTTCACCAAAGGCTAGACATCCCTATGGGCTTTTCATGCTCACCCCTCATGTGTAATCTGTACTTAACCTTTTTTGAATGCAAATGGTTTCTTGAATCCATGAAAGATAAGAATAATAGTCATAAGCTCTCCCTGTTTAAGCATACATACAGATACATGGACGACATCCTAAGCCTTAACAATAGATCTTTAAATTTCGGTTGAGGTTAACCATAATTACCCAAACTGCTTGAAGATTGAACCAACATACGATAATGGTTTTTCTACAACCTCAGAGTTCTTTTCCACTTCTATACAATTCCTTAATTTTACTATTAGGTTACATAACCCTTGTAATGGCGCCTATGACTATCGTTTCACCTGGAAAAGACATCTACCAAATATCTCCTCCATTGAGTTTATCAAGAAGAAAAGTAACAGGCCTCATAAAATAGCTTTTAATACATGCATCACTCTCCTTCATTCAATGCTTTATTCCTCCTCTAACTGCTTCTTGGCTTGGGGAATTATCACGCTTCTTATACACAAATTTTGCCTTAATGGATTTAAGAGGAGCAACCTTATTAGTATAATCATCTCAAGACAATTTCACGAATGACTTGCCTGGCTTAAAGTTCAGCCCCATTAATCTTATCTCCTTAATTAGGAAGTAGGCCCATGTACAATGGGCCTACTACCGACCCATTGTGTATGGCGCCTAGGACAGGGCAGGTACACACACACACACACACACACACACACACAAGTACTAATACGACTAAAGCTATGTGGGCACAAAGATGCCTCTTCACTTGGACGTGACTACCTAGTACAAACCTAGACTCTATACTATACTGGTTTTCTAGAAATAAAACCCATTTCCTTTGGGTTTTTCTCTTTTCTCTCTCTTCCCCCCCCCCCCCCCCCCCCCCCAAAACCACAAACAAACACCCCCCCAATGCGGTAAGAGCTCTCCTCCATCACTTTGAGGTTTTGTTCATTCTGCATCACAAGAGGTTTTTAGGCTTACATAAACCTTGACCCTTTGTAGGGTGCTGATCCATGGGACACAACCGCGAATGGGGTATCTGGCTCTTTTTAGTTTTTTGTGACACCGTAATCGGTGTCTTAAACGAGTGATTTCATGTGTAGTAAGTGTTTTAACGCCCATCCTCTTCCCCTCTCGACCTCACAACTTTGATTTTCCCGCCATCTCTACACCTGCACCTGCACAGAGTATAATGCCCCCCCCGGCCCGCCTCCCCCTCTCCCACTTTGTCCCTATGTAGGGGGCCATGGTGGCTACCATTTCCAATCTGATGCCTTGGGAGTCGAGCGGAGTTCAAGGTGATATCCTACGGGCCGGCGGCCGTCCTCAATTCTCTCAGTGGTGATTACTATATATAAGAGGTGAGGTTGTCTCTGAGCCCCTCACTTAGCATTGACTTTGCATTGGTGTATGTGTATGTGTAAAGTGAGATTTGAGGACTTTTTTCTGGTGGCCTGCATACTATCTAAACTATGGAGCTGGTGGCAAACAAGGGTTCTTCTCAGGTCCGCACTCTGCTAAAATTACTATTTAGTGGTTATTTTTTCCGCTATTTTTTGTTGCACCAAATAGTTGGTTAAGTGTACTATACACCAAAATGAAAATGGAGTAGTTGCCATGGGGTATTTTTGGCCCGGTGGGATTGCTTAGCAGAAGGCAACACGGGATGGTTTTTTCTCTTAAAAAAGTTCTCTATTGAGCTCACCGATTATCAGAGGGTGTTATGCATGTTCTTTATTCTCTGCATTATGCAAAACCGTGGCTTTGAGTACATTGTTGCCCTGGGCTTTTTTTAAATGGAATCATAAATTTTTTTTTAGGCTTGTTATAGGGCTAAAAAGCACCTATGGCTTGTCTCCTAAATTTCTTGCCAAAATTTTGTTGCATACTCTGTATAAATGTCGTTGTTGGGGCAGCCTTTTGATGTGATGAAGCAGGTTTATGGTTGTGCAAACAACTGTGCAGCATGGTGTTGAAAAGGAAAAAATGTGGGAAGATTGGGTTTGATGCTTCGGTGTATTATGGTAAAAAGTAGCAAGTGCTCCCAGCCCCATCGGGCACCAATTAGTTTGTTAGAGGTGTTGTTACATATTATAGGTATTGTTCTCGTGGTGACATGCTGGGCTCTATGCGTGATGTTGGTGTTTTTTTTTTAAAAAAATTGTTTGGGGTTTCTTTTTTGACTACAAGTCTTTAAAAAAAAGAGGAGAGCAACCATATAGTGTAGCTACCTAGTACTTGTGGTGGTTTTTAAAGCATGACAATCTATGATGGTATGGGAAACTCCTTACTTGATTTGTTCCTGATATTTTGTGTTGACTTACTAGGCTGAATGTGATTCCTAGACTAGATAAAAAGTAGTTTTTTTTTGGGGAGATTGAGTATAATATCAAACTACTATGACTTTTTGATGGGAGAAAGTAAGAGGATTGCCACTTGGTTGGCTAAATAAAATATATACCTTACAAGGTACTGTAGGAATGACTTGGGGCTGATTATGGTTATGAGACACTTAAATCAGAAGGGTGGTGGCCTTCTGATCAGAATGATTTATATGTTTATTTATGAGCTAATTATATCATGGCTATATAGGATCCTTATATAACTATCATAAGTTTAAAGGATTGTGTCTTTTTACCACACACTTTGGAAATAGATTAGAAAATATACACACCTTATATATGTGCACTCTGGAAGTTTGTTTTAAGTTAAAAATTTGTAAGGTGGACATGGATAACAACTGATATAGTCTGATAACACGTGTAAAACGCATTCAAGACTAACATATCTGTTGTCTTGTTTGAATGGATGCAGGTTAGGACTCTATCCTTTCTTGGAATTTTTTGTCTTAAAGCAAATGACTAGCCTTGAGAAACCTGATGGAAATAAAAACTTAGCTTGAACATTGTACCTTTGCACAAGAATGATACCTCATTCATATAACTATTTACAAAAATAATTCTAAGACTGAGTTGTTTTTGTGCTTGTCATTGTCACTTATCTAAAGATAGTTGTCCTTTGAACTTAAATGTTCATTTATGTTTTATTATTTAAGTAAAGTAGCTACACACACACACAAACATATATGTATGTATTTATATGTAAATCTATCTGTCTACCTCCCCCGCCTCTCTCTCTCTCTCTCTCTCTCTCTATATATATATATATATATATATAGATAGATATATATATAATATTTTTTTCCTCCATCAATTGTAAGTGGAGAGAATATATTCATTTAGTAAAGAATGTGGAATAAACCTCAAGCACTACATCGTCTACATGCATCTTGAGGAGACAATATTTCCACAAAACACGGTGCACAATAAGCTCAAGCCAAATGAACGAGATTTGAGCGAGAGTTGGTTGGGTGGCTCGGTTTTGAGCTAGGTCAGTGTAGTAGGAGCTGGTTTGTGCTTTGGATCTTGCTTCAAAGAAGGCTCCTATGAGCCAATTTGCTTCACATATCATCTTGCTCTACCATTGTATTCTTTGCCGACGGCCTTTTGTGCAATTACTACCAAACCTAGTGATGTGTTGATATACGCTATCTATCGTCCAACGATAAAATCCTCACTCATCTTGGCATTTTGGTGGCACCCTAGCTTGCCATCACAATAGAAGAATCAAGCTATATCACAATTAATAGCCCATGATATTAATTGTCCTTTTTTGGTTCACTCCACCCTTGTCAGTCCTGACTCTACCCCAGTTGGGATGGGATGATGGTTGAATTCTTAGAGAATTTTTGGATGATGTCCTAGTTAGAGGGTTGGCTAACCAAGCCATCACTCAAGTGTGGTTGGATACAAGTGTGAAGAGAAGACTTATCAAAACCATCCACAAATAGGTTTGCTGCACTTAAGCATTGGCACCCTATTACGATGATGTCAAAATTATTGTCAAGGCAGTCGCCCTTAGACTAGCCCCCCTACTGAACAAGATCGTCTCTCTCCGTCAAATAGGTTCACTAAAAGAAGACTTATTTATGACAACATCTTAGCAGCAATGATGGGCATCAAATACGCAGCCTCCACCAAGAAAGAGTGCATTCTGCTACAACTTGACCTTGACAAGGCTTATGACAGATAACATGGTCATATATAGAAGATGTTATGGAAGCTCTAGGCTTTGGGCCTTGCCTATGTCACCTCATTTGCACACTGGGCGCTGGCGTAGTCATAAATCCTGTTTAATGATAGAATAGAGGGCTCCTTTGAGGTCAAAAGGTCGCGATGCTCCCTATCCCCCCTGCTTTTTGCCATCGGATTGCACCCTCTCATCACAATGCGTAAGCGGAGTTACAAGGCTTGAACTTACCGGCAATGACCAGATCTTGGCAAAATGTTTGCAGATGATTCACTCCTTTCCTTGAAGGTGTGCCCCTAGGTTTTCAGGAAAGCTCTGGAGATTGTGGAAACAATTTTCGTGGCCTCACGTTCAAAGTGTAATATTGAGAAGTCAAGGCTGATCTCCCTATTAGAAAACAACTCCTTCAACCCTTCTGAATGGACATGTGAGATTGTTTCAAAAGGGAATATCTTCAGGCACCTGGGGCTCCCCTTGGGGGTGGATGTAACTCACAAACAAAGATTTCATCAGGTCCTTGAAAAAGTCAAAACAAAAATGAGAAGGTGGAAGTATGCTCTTCTTGCATTCTTGAGCCGGATTAAAGTGATAAATTCATTTGTGTTCCCCTATATTGCCTTCACCATCCCACTTCTCAAGATGGCTAAGTGTCACTGGAAAGAGTTCTTAAAATCAGTAAAAAGATTCTTATGGAAAAACAACATGATATATTAGATGCAGTTAAACTTGGTTTGAAAGGTGGTAAGTGAAAAGGAGTTGAGATTCACGACAAACTCTTAGCCGCGACTTGGTGTAGCCTACGTCTGGGGGCATCTCAAGGAATCTGGTAAGGAAGTGCAAAAGAACAACTAGGGTTGTGGAGTGGGGGGAAGAAACCAGGTACTTCAAGAACTCCATCTTGCACTAGTCCCCTTGGCTCTCTAAAGTTGTAGGACCACCACAAAGACCCTATTGTATATAAATTGCTAGGAAAGTGAGTAATATGGGTCTGAATTGACTAGCTCACTTCTAGGATGGTAATAGTAAGGGCTGGAAAACCATTGACCTTCTCATAACCCAATATCAATTAAATGGCTATGAGATTTTGTTAGTCAACAGAGTGATAAAAGAGCTCAACAATGTTGTAATGCCAATCCGTGAATCCGGGTTTCAATGGAATGCCTAGAGATGGCCCGAAAGTAGTCTTTTATGGAAACCCCATTATAAAGGCATATATCATGTAATTATACAAGAGAATAATTGGTCTAGTCGCCTAAACAAAATATGGAAGAGACAATGGTTGAAAGAATGGTGGGAGGAAGTCACAGAGAATATCTATAAGCCAAAGTGGCTGCAATTTATGAAGATGTTTTTATAGAAGGTGAAGTGGGGTGCTCTATCGACGGGCGCAAAGATCTTGGAGAGAGGAATTCGCTCAAATCGATGCTTTGGGTGCAGGATGGCTAGTGAGGATCTGGCCCATCTATTCATGGAATGCCAACCGATCAAAGGCTTGATAGGGAAAATCTACAAGTGGATCCAAAGGACATGGCATATCAGATTCTTAAAGACTAACATGTTCCTTGGTGGCAAGAAGGTGGGAAGTACCGCTATTCTCATCTGCACTCCAACTATCAGGTACTTCTTCTTTCACCATGTATGGCAAGCGAGGAACCGTCGTGTGTTTGAAAGAGATCTTGATGTGGCAAGCCTCTCGAAGATTATACAAGAAAACAGAGTGCAAGCAAGACTCGAAAGACTGGTCTAGGGTTACTCATGCTGCATTGTCAACCTGCATTAAGTAAAATCTTAGTACTATAGTTCACCTACTTTGTTAAGCCGGTGATGTTAAGCCTCGATGAGAGGTGGTAGACATCCAACTTGTAATCTTCAGCGCCTCAAGGCTCGGCCTAAGCTTGAGGTTGTTTTGTAATTTTATGATGTGCGTAATACAATTCCCTCACAAATTGTGAGTTTTGGAAAAAAAAATCTTAAGCCAAATGCAATTGGAAATATTTTCTCGAGCCCATCAATCACTTCACTATAAAAGAGTTGATTCATTTTCTAGAATCTTACCACCCTGAGTTTTGCATTTTAAATGTGTTGAAAAAGTGAGCCAGCCTCAGGACTATATACACATGAACATTTAAGAAGCCCGTTCATGGGATTGACGGCGCAGAATTGGGGTGCGATCGGCGAGATGATCTGGATCGTCCGCGTGGCGGGGCCGGGCTCGGGGTAGGAGGTAAACCCGGGCGACGAATGGCGGGACGACGTGGCCTCGGGACATGGGTGAGATGGCGACGGACGATCCACGTTGGCACGAATTATGACCGGGGGGGGGGGGAACCGATGGGATCACCCGCCATGATTTTGAAGTGGGGTGTGTCACCTCACCTTACCTCAGGCAGTGAGGGGAGCCTACAGATCGTCCCGCCATGTCGCTCGGGTTGCTTTCACTTTGCACCTCGTAGTACAGCTTGCAAGATGGGCGTTCAACATTGCCACCTCTGTTTTGGGGTTTGAGGGGGTGTTTCAGGGCATCGCGTAGGTCTGTCCAGGGGGTTTCAAGGGCATCGCGGGCAAGGGGGAGCTCTATCAAGGATTGCGAAGAGATGGCGGGCAAGGCTAAGAAGGGAGGGAGGACGGGAATGAGGGGCGCCTACTCTACACCTCCACCAAAAAAGCCTGCTGGAAGGGCTGGGGAGGGAGCCAAAAAGCCGCCTGCGATGAGAGCCACGCGGTCGAGGGCGGGACCAACGCCGGTTGAGGAGGTCAAAGAGGTGGGGGGGGAGCCTTGTGCCATGTCTCAGCCCAATGTTGTTCCGGAGCCTTCACCGGTCAAGACTGCTACTATGACCGGGGAACGGAAGAAGAAAGCCGGGAAAGGACCAAACAATGACGATGTTCCTCCATTGGCGGTTGTAGAACCAGAGCCATGCAAGCGTGCTGCTATTGTGCCCAAGTAAGGGAAGAAGGCGGCTTTAAAGGCCCAACAGCCAGAACAAGTAAGACAGTTCCCGGGTTTACCTGTGAATGTCCGGGTTTATCTGTGGACGTTTGGGTTTATTTGTTCCAACGTGTGCAGGGTTTGAAGATTGCAACGCCTCAGGGCCAAGATGCTCCTCTATCGTCGGCAGATGTACCTCGAGAGGCGTGCCAAGGTGCTGCTTCAAAGAAAGCTCCAAAGGCCCCAAAGGCCCCAAAGGAGATCCAACGCACAAACAGGTAGGACTCTTCCTGTAGATGCCCGAGTTTATCTGTCATTGCCCGAAGATTTGTATGGTTTAAGGGAAATTTGTGCCTGCTATTAAGTGTGCACATGTGCAGGGTTTGAAGAGAGCAACTCCTTTGAAGATTGATGCTCCTCTGTCGGCGGATGTACCTCGAGATCCGTGCCAAGGTGTCTGATCAAAGAAGGCTCCAAAGGCCCCAAAGATTGCAACGCCTTTGAAGATTGCAATGCCACCGGGCCAAGATGCTCCTTTGTCGGCTGATGTACCTAGAGAGCAAGGCCAAGGCTCTCTTTTGAAGAAGGCCCCAAAGGTCCCAAAGGAGGCCCAACCAACAAAACATGTAAGATTTGTGCAGGGTCAAGATGCTCCTCTGTCATCGGATGTACCTCAGGAGCCATGCCAAGATGCTAGTATGAAGAAGGCCCTGGCCCCAAAGGCCCCAAAGGAGATCCAACCAACAAAACAGGTAGGAGAAATTCATGGGTATATCTATCAGTGCCCGAGTTTCCTGGGTTTATCTGTCAGTGCCTGAGTTTCGCTAGCTGTTAAGTGCTGCTAGGTGTTTAAGATGTGCAGGGTTTGAATCTGGTTAAAGGATCAGGCGCGTTGAAGGCTCAAAGAAGCGGCCAATCAAAGGAGGTGAGCGGCACAGCGGGCACCCGAACAGGGGCTCCAAAGGCTCCTAAGGCTGCAAAGGAGGACCAACAAACTAAAATGGTAGGACTGTGCCCGGGTTTATATGTCAGTGCCCGGGTTTACCTGTCAGTGCCCGGGTATTGTGCAATATTTTTGAAAATTGTGTTGGCTGTAAGGTGTTCACGGGTGGCAATGTGTGCAGGATATAATTGTGCTTGAAGGATCAAGTCCCTTGAAGGTTCAAAAGAGTGGTCAAGTAAAGAAGTTGAGTGGCACAGCAGGCTCCGAGCCACCCAAGACACAGGTATGCAACAAACGGCCCTAGGCAGACTATTGCAATGAAAGTGTGCCTTGCAAGTGTTTTTGGTCCTTGCACCCGGGTTTATGTCTGAGTGCATTGTCATAGGTGAACAAGAGAAAGGCCAAGGCCGATGTGAAAGAGAAAGAAGGTACGGCGGTCCCCTAGCAACAAAATGTGAAGAGGTTGAAGAGGATGAAAGAGGTGGAAGTCCGCGATCCCGTCGAGCAGAAACTTGTTGTTGATGAGGTAAGCCCCTCAATGTGCAAGAAGCCAATGAATTGTCTTTTTTTATCTTATGGTTTTCCTCTTCTTTGATAAAATGGTTAGGTCAAGGTGAAAGGGCACACGGGCAAGGAGCGGTTGGAGAAGGTGCCGGAGGTTAAGATTGCTGTAAAGAGGGATGGTGTGAAGAATAAGGCTAAAAATCATGTGGAGACGGGGCAAGAGGATGAAGGGCTGGCGGATAAGGCTCTTGCCCTTGTCGGCTCTTCAAAGCAACCCAAGCTTCAAGTAAAGAGAGCAAAACAATCAGGGGCAAGCTGTACTACCTCCACAACTGTGGTAAGAAGTCCCTAGGTTTATCTGTCACGGCATGGTGTGCAACTCTCTCTCTCTCTCTCTAGTATTCTTATTGCCCGGGTTTATCTGTTACGGCATGGTGTGCAACTCTCTCTCTCTCTCTCTCTCTCTCTCTCTCTCTCTCTCTCTCTCTCTCTCTCTCTCTCTCTCTCTCTCTCTCTCTCTCTCTCTCTCTCTCTCTCTCTCTCTCTCTGTGTCTAGTATTCTTATTGCCCGGGTTTACCTGTCAAGGCATGGTGTGAAACTCTCTCTTTCTCTCTCTCTCTCTCTCTCTCTCTCTCTCTCTAGTATTCTTATTGCCCGGGTTTACCTGTCACGGCATGGTGTGTAACTCTCTCTCTGTCTAGTATTTTTTATTGCCCGGGTTTATCTGACTTGCTTTTCCTTTTGTATTGTATTGGATGTAGACGCCTTATGTTGAGGTTATCAATGGGGGTAAGTTGGTGAGGATTTGTCGGGCTGAACCACCATGTGCGAGTCGGAACACTCTCATGGAGAAGCGATTATGGATGATTCAACACTTAAAGAAAGTACATGGGCTTCATCCCTCAAAGGCTCGGAGGGCAGCCTCGAGGGAGTGTCAACAACAACGTGCCCAAGTCAAGTATAAGAGATCAGGTACGGGCCCAACAGCGCTTTAAGGATGTGAGTCGAAAGTTTGCAGTAAATCGCAAGAGGATTGAGGAGAGAGCAAAGAATAGGGCAGCCCTCACTTGGGACGTTCTTTCGCGCAAGGCTCAAACGGCGATGAAGAAAGATACTTTTATCATGCAGTTTGTGGCCAACCACATGAAAACGATCGATCAAAGGGAAGAGGCAATGAAAAAGGAGATCAATAGTCACGTGGAGGAAGGCTACAAATCTAGGGTAAGTTCTATGGTCATAGAAGCCAACTTTACTATTTTAATCGGGTTTGTGTTTTTGTAAGTGCCCGAGTTTATTGTATGTCTGAGTTTAAATTAATCTGTTTTATTACAGCGCCGGATCAAAGTGGGGACCTTGATTGTTCGTAGTGACGAGGATAAAAGCAGTGGGGGGAGTAGCGGAGGGAGTGATGAGTCTAACCAGGATGGGAGTGGGGATGATGATCCCGATTATGGTAGAGATGGGGATGCCGATGATGACGATGGTGGGAGTGACACAAGTGGTGGCGGTGATGACATAAGTGGTGGGAGTGACATAAGTGGTGCCGATGATGACGATGGTGGGGGTGACACAAGTGGTGGCGGTGATGACATAAGTGGTGGGAGTGACATCAGTGGTGGCGGTGATGACGATGGTGGGGGTGACATAAGTGGTGGCGATGATGATGGTGAGGATGATGGGATTGATGACGAGGATGACGGCGGTGGAAGTGGCAAAGGGGAAAGTGAGGATGGCGCCCAAGATGTTAGTAGTGACGAGGATGAGGTGCAAGAGATTTTATCTTCACCTGCTTGAGATTGTTTTGAGTGACTATATCGTTTGTATGATTTTGTTTCACATAATTATCAGCTCTAACATGGAAAGTGAACTCTTCATTCTCTCCTCGGCTTATGCTAGGTGGTTAAAACAATTTTGTGTTACAAATTTTTTGGGTTGACATGTTATCCACGTTTACATGTTCGGATGTTAAATTAAGTCTGGGTTTATGGATTGCCTGGGTTGATATGTGTAACGGGTTTACTTTATCGGTTATCAAATAAGTCTAGGTTTTACGGATTTCTTGGGTTGATATGTTGTCAGGGTTGACATGTTATTTGTATAGTGGTTTGCATTCATGGTTTATATGTTATTTGTATAGTGTGTTGCAAACTTAGAAAATGCTGTTTGTATGAACTTGCATCACATACTCATTAGCTTTAGCATGCAATGTGTTGGCTTTCCCTTCTCTCTCTTGGCTTAAGCTATGAAATTAAGTTGCTTCATAGTTTGAATAGTGTGCCTTGGGCAGACATCCATGGTATGTGTGAAAGCTTGTGAAGTGCGTAGATTTTGTGGTTGTATTTGCAAGTTGTCATTCAAGTTGTATTTGCAAGTTGTGTTGTTTGGTATCATGGCAAATTTCACCATATGGTTTGAAAGCCTCTCTCTCTCTCTCTCTCTCTCTCTCACACACACACACACACACACACACATGAAAAATCATCCAATGTTTTATGAGGCCTCATCGTGTTTTATGTTTTGGTGCGTTAGTCATGCATTTGGTTTTCCTTGGACAAGTTTCAAAAAAAACATTGACATTGCCATTGTGCCTAAGCTATTAGTAGTGGTAGTAGTATCAGTGCTCATAGTGAAAATCCACAATGATGATGGTAGAAAGAGGAAAGGAAGATGCTGCCAAGAGTATAAGACAATCATACTAGAAGGACAAATCTCTTCTCCACTTGCATCACGTACATTTCTACAACTAAACTATTTTGATAGTCTCTCTCTCTCTCTCTCTGTTTGAACCTAATTGGTCTAATATTAACATAAAAAATTATTATTGTATAACTTAAATCTAACTATATAGACACTGCAATCTCTATCAAAGTTGAGAAAAACTATACACCTAATAGTTGCACAAGAAATACAATCCTAAGAGGGCATCAAGAATGACTTGCCACATAAAGAGGTAGCCCATGGTCAATTAAAATAGGTATGGAATTAAGTGTATAAAGTAGAGGTATTGAAAATTATTTTAGGGAAGGTAATGAGTCAAAATTCTCCATCACAAGACAAGAAGTAGTGCCGATAGGTTGAGAAAAACCCAAAACAGGTATAAGGTTGATTGAAAGAAAAACAAAAAGCCTATCAAGTTGTACAAAGTAAGAATAGTCCACTCCTTTACCACCATAATAATAAGTTTAAAACTTGCCTTATTCAGATGAAAAGAGATGGTAGGTGATTGAGAGGTCCAAGAATAGTACAAATAACCAAACATGGGATACAGAAACCCGGGCAAAACAGCAAGACAAGAGGCAGATGTTTACTGCTCAGTTTCAGGTGAAAAGATATGGTAGGTTATTGAGAGGTCCAAGAATAGTAAAAATAACCAAACATGGGATATAGATAAACCCGGCAAAACAGCAAGACAAGAGGCAGATGTTTACTGCTCAGTTTCAGGTGAAAAGATATGGTAGGTGATTTAGAGGTCCAAAAATAGTACAAATAACCAAACATGGGATACAGATAAACCCGGGCAAAACAACAAGACAAGAGGAAGATGTTTACTGCAGGGTTTTACAAAAGTACAATTCAATGAGCTGATGCCAATACTCCATGCAGGGTTTCCCCATCATTGAACTTCAGATCAAACAAACGCTCATCGTCATTGTTTGGTCCGCATACCATGAATGTAACAAGGCATTCATAAGGATCAGACCCATGAAACAACAAGGCCTATCGGCCTATCAATGCTCCTAGCTTTTCTTGAGCTCTTAGCCGTGGAGTCATAGGAAAAAATGCATTGCAATTGTGGCATGTATCGACCCCGTCGTCTACCAAGAAAGTCTTTGTGCAACAATGATGACAGTAAACCCGCCTTTGCGAAGCAAACCGAACTCGCTTACGGCCCATTTGATGCGTATGTCGCAAGGCACCCGTTTGTCTAGCAGGTCGTGTGGGCATCGTGATTTGCATATTTACTCCCTCTGGCCTAGGTTGGCCATGCCCAAGTCGAGTGGCAGTTACATGTGCCTGCACTTGTGTTACACTTCCCTTCTTTGGCAAATCGATCTCCATGGGTGCTCTTTGAGCAAAGAGGCCAACATATGCTGCTCGCACTTGCCCCACCAATGACAAGATCTTTGAGTCACTATATGATGGAATGCCCTCTTCAATGTTGTGCAAGAGTGCTTTTAGCTCATCAATGCATTGGGTCAAAACTTGTGTTGGAGGAGGCTCTACATTGATGGTAGTATCCTCAAACTGTTCAGGATTGTGCTCCATGACTAGCTCTCGGGCTGTGTCAATGATGGGTAGAATATGGCTAATATGAGAAAACAAGTCCCTTAAGATGAGTCGCATTCCATACAAATGCTTGCAGTTGCTAAACCAATCTGGGCAGTCACAATATGCCGACTGTATACTAACTTGATACCATGTCCTTGTGGATGACATGCTCAAGACCTTAAATAAGATTGCAGCTTCATCGATAACTTGAATCGTCGATGGGTCATTTGCATATCTCCTTAAGATTTCTTCACCTCGTGCAAGTCTTGTGGTCTGCAGCCGATCATTTCCATAAATGTTGTGCTTTCCAGAGTCAACTACACAAAATATACAGTGATCAGCTTCAGAAGCAATCTAGACATAGATAAACCCGGGCAACCATATAAACCTATACCATACTATAAACCCAGGCACAAATGCAAGTCTTCATGCAAACGAATAATCCTACTAGGCAGTCATAGAAAAACCCATTGCCTTTGCTTTGATTAATATGAAAAGAAAATATTATACCAATCTCTTGCTTTTGACGAAAGAACTCGGTAGCAGTGCCACCCATTCGTGTCCCGGTGTTGGAGTCACCCACCAAGGCATGCAATAAATCCAAGGCTGATCGATTGATCCTTGCATCTAGAAGCGTGTATTTCACATACTGCCATAGTCGCTCGACCAAATTGGTAGTGTCCACATGCCCATGTGGAAATAAACGACCGTATTTTGGCCACATTCGTCGCCAGATGCATGTCTTTGCGGCCCAACCATAGCAGATATACCTTACAATATTAGGGTGGCCTTCACATTCTATCAACAATTGGGCATACTGAGCCTCGAAGTTGTCCTTTGTACCACATTGCATTAGATTTTCCATTGATGCATATAGGGTTTCACGCATCTCCTTAGGAGCCTGCAAAAAAAGTGGGCAGGCATATCAAGAAACATATACGAGATAATCTATAGTTCACCCATATCAGCCTAGGTCCACACAGATAAGCTCTCACACACAGAAAAACCAAGGCACTGACAGATAAACACAGACACTGACAGATGACCTAGGCACCATCAAATAAATCCAGGCATTGACAGATAAACCCAGGCACAAACAAATAAATCCAAGCATAGACAGATAAACCCAGGCACTGACAAATAAACCTAGGCACTAATAGATAAACCCAAGCACTAACAGATAAACCTCTGACACGCAGATAAAACCATATTACAAACCTGTGGAAGCAAGTGCTCCACCCATGCTTTCTTGGTATGGAACCAACATAGCAAGACAATACATGAAACTTGTTGAGTCGTCCCATCTTTGTCCACCTCCCAACAAGATTGATCAGCATGAACAAGTTTATTGATGGCCAATAATGAAGTCATACACTTGTCAATCACCAATGCTCGAGGGCGAATGTTGTTCATTCTGTGGAACACAAGCCTTAGTGTCACTTGCAAAGCAATGCTTTCTTGAGATGTTCCTACATCATGTGTGCACAACATAAACCACAAGGGTAAACCAATTCCATTTTGATTTGGCAATACGGCTGCATAGAGTGGCATCCCAAAAACATTTGTTTTGAATGTGGAGTCTATTGCCCAAGCATTGTTTTTTGAGAAATGCAAGCACATGCCGAGCATCCAATCATCCTGAATAATGAGTATGAATGGCCTTTCCATCTCATCGAAGGCATCCGGGTTGTAGGGTTGACAATAGAGAACTTTGTTTTGCTCTTTTAATTTTAGAGTCTCCTGGTACATTGAAGACCAGTCATCGCTTCCTAGCCTCCCTAAACAAAAGCAGTCAAATAAACTCAAGTCTTAAATGAATCTGACAGATAAACCCAGGCAAAATAATAAATAAACCCAGGAACTATCCCAAAATAAACCCAGGTACCATGACAGATAAGCCCATACAAACCTATGATTATCCCAGCAAGGAGACATTCAGGGCTTTATTTACCTTCGGATCGGAGTTGATATGCCATCATTTAAATTTCCTTTGGTATCATGAAGAATCTATGTGACACTTCCTCTATCGGCAATGCCATATTGAAGTGAAATAGCTCTTTGGAGACACTCATCTTTGCGACATGGCGACATGTTCCAATGTCAAACAAATCTTCCATGCATCGTTTCCTCACAGTAGGATGCACCGGCAAGTGATAAAGATCCTCACGTTGTGAGCGCGATGGAAACACACGGAATGCCTCTATAACGACCCGACACACACTCTTGGAATGATACACACACACACACACACACACTATGGGGCACCACTCGGCTTACACAATCCACCTGGCCGAGACAGGGAACACACCGATGGAGTGAGAGAAGAGAGACTATCCACTTCCCACTCACACAGAGACAAAAAAAAAAAAAAAAACTCACCTCAAAAGAGGAGAATTTCTGATGTTTAGATACAATTGATCTTGGGCCAACACCAATGGAGCAAATAGCTCACACAATATGGATAAAATGTACCAGGTACAATCACAAATTGGAGCAGAAGCTTCGCTCATAGGAGAAACTTACACAGCCAAAAAAGCAAAAAACGAGTGAGGAATTTGGCAAAATAGACAGTGCCATCGCGTTCGGAACGGCCCAAAACCCCACTCTACAATGTCAAAGTGCTCGAATCCGACCTCGGATGAGCAGTTTACGACCAAAACAGGCTCCAAAATGAGCAAAAACACAGTTGCGGCTGTTCCTCCTCTCTTCTCCACTCTTTTTCTGGTATTCTCTCTGTTTTTTCAGTTCCTACACTTAGCTTTTTTAGTTGGTCACCCTTGGCCTTTTAGATGACCTCAAACGGACCGCGAACATGCCAAAAACTGACCTCGCAGTGCATAGCTGTCACCTTTTTGCATCATCCGCACACCTGGCACTCAACTTTTTCCAATAATGCATCCCGCCACCATGTGAAGTGGACACAAAGATGGTCCTCATGATGACCTCTTTGCATAATTATCACAAGAAAACACCCACGCTGTGTCCGTACTCATCCACGTGCAAATACTAACCCCATTCGACCTCCTGACGCCACTAGATGCCATCTGACGCACCTGCTTACCTTATGTCGTCCACCCGCGGATAGCTTCCTCGAGAAGTTTTATGGGCTACCAACTTATTGTAGAAAAAACACACTGGTACTGGTGATAGTGAAAATCGATGCACTATGTACATGTTGTCCTACCTGTACACATGCGGGCCCCACGTAACCACCTGGCTCTGGAAAATGGGCAACTCTTTATTTGATGCACCATGCATGGGTATGTACATATGCGCAATCCCTTGCTCCACAAACTCCTGAGATAATTTGCCCATCCCCTAGCCTGCTAGATCATTGATGATCAGCAGCAACAAAAAGCGATATGACACTTGCCGCATCATAGGTCTCCTCATCCCTCACACACCTTACTTGTTCTGCAGACATCTCATCTTGTTCGACCATCATTAATCTAGCATGATACAATTTAAGACGCAATCCATTTACCCTTGACTTATGTAGAACCCCATCCAGGTTAGCCAACTGATATGTACCATTCGGAAAACACTCCACTACCTTGAAAGGGCCTTCCCACTTAATTTGAAACTTCTTTTGGAAGGTGTTGTCCAGCTTACTGTTATAGCGCAAAACCAAGTCATGCTTCTTGATACCCTTACTTTTGACCTTTTTTATTTATCTTTGCCAAAGCCCTATCCTGCATCTACCCATAATGCTCCAATGCACTCATCCTATCCAATTGAACCTCCTGTAACTGTAAGAGCCTCTCTTTGAATGCATCACTAGGCGGCCCAAGCAACTTCTCTAACATCTTGACAACAGGCAACTCTACCTCCACAGGCAATAGTGCTTCCTTTCCATACACCAAATGAAATGAAGTAAACCTTGTACCTGTCTTCACCGAAGTACGATAAGCCCATAATGCACTAGGCAATTCCAAATCCCAATTCTTTCCTTGGTGCTCTGTCACTTTCGAAAGAATTTGTACCAACTCACCATTGAATCTTTCATTTAAGCCATTACATTGCGGGTAATAAGGAGTGGTATGCTGGTGCTTAATCTTCATCTTCGCGCATAAAAAATCTAGCAGTTTAGCTCTAAATCCTGCCCCCTTATCTGAAAGTAGCTCTAGTGGCACCCCAAACTTGCAACATATTTCATCATACAAAAATTTTGCCACATCCTTTGCAGTGATTTGTTTTACTGCTATAGCCTCTGCCCATCTAGAGAGATAGTCCACTGCAGTCAAAATATAGCTTTTGCCCCTGCTTGTGATAGGTAACGGGCCGATTGCATCAATCCCCCACTTTTCAAACACATGAAACGCCATAATGGTTTTTCGTAACTCTGGCTTCAACACTCTCTTCCCAAATGCTTGACACCTATTGCAAGACCTACACCAATGGTGAACATCCTTGTGCAAACTAGGCCAGACATACCCCTCTTGCAAGATCTTATGCAAGGTGATCTTTAGAGCAAAATGGCCGCCACATGCACCTTCATGATTCTCTTCCAACACTCTGTAAAGCTCCTCCTGCCAAGGTACACGTCTCAACACGAGATTAGCCCCTTTCATGTATAAGACATCACCAATCAATTTGTACCTGTATGCTCTATGCACAAAACCATACTTCTTAGACTTCTGAATGTCCTTTGGAATGATTCCTGTTAGCAAAAAATCCTCTTCTTGAGCCAAACTTTCTCGGCCATGATAAAGAGGTAAGTTGGTCCTCAATACAAATAGCTCCCCAATCATGCCTTGAGCTGCTTCATGTGCCTCTCCATTTAGAGCACGTTCAATGTGTCTGATGCTCCATGCTTCAAACTTTTTTAACAGGCCTTTAATTCTGAAACACATTTCCTTCAATGAAGTGTTCTTGCTCTTCCACACACCCAACACTTGCTTCACCACTAACAAGGCATCACCTTTTATGCTCAACCTTCGAACCCCATGCTTCAAACAAATGTGTAATCCGGCTTCCAGAGTAGCATATTCAACCTCATTGTTACTATGAGCATCCAATTTGAACCCTCTCTTGCATACTAGCTTCCCCTCTGGATCATAAAGTGCTATACCCCCCTGAAGCTGCATCATGGCTCTTTCTGTATGAACCATCAAAGAACAACACATGTGCATTGCTGATCTGTGGCACTTCTTCAACTACCTTTCTCACCACCTCTTCCTTAACAATAAGGGGATTCTCCTTGTAGGTCAACAATCATCTAGGGTAGCCCTTGTACTGTCTTCCACTAGAAAAGAGAACTGAAACTCTTGTAGCTCAATTACCCATTTCTTCACCACATTTGACATGTCAGTACCATTAATTAATTGTGGCAAAAAGACATAACTCGTCAAGAAAACAAAAGGTCGTGGTAGCAAGTAATGACGAAATAGTCGACAAGAAAATATTACACTGTCCATCACTAGCTCTACTTCCGAGAACTTTCTCTCCGCTACCAACTTCACTCGGCTTGCACAATACACTGGCCTCATATAATGACTGCCCTTCCCCTTTTGCAATAGCATGGCTCCAATGGCATCATCCCCTACTGATGGATTTACATAAAACACTTTCTCCCAATCAGGAGCCTGCATGGCTGACAACCCCCCTAACACCTCTTTCACCTCTTGAAACACTTCTTCACACTTGTCATCCCATTGCAATGGATCATGCTTTGCCACTTGCTGTAATGGATAAAGAAGCTGCGAAGACAATGGAATAAACCGTGCCATGTACTTCACTTTGTGTATAAAGGTTGCCAATTGCTTCATACTCGTAGGTGATGGATGAAGAATAATAGACTTAACCTTGTCTGGATCAGCCTCAATGCCATTTTCTGACACCATATGGCCCAATAACTTCACCCTTGGCTGTGCTAGATGACATTTCTTGGGATTTCGTTGTCCTCCACATTCATCATATTGAGCCAATACCATCTTCAACTTCTCATGATGTTCAGCCCTACTGCTATAGACACAAAAGTCGTCCATAAAAGCTTTAACACAACTACCAATGAATGGTTTCAATACCCAATTTGCTCTCTCTTGATAGAAAGATGGTCCATTTGTCCACCCAAATGGCAATACTTTGTAGCAATAGCATCCCCATGGCGTAATAAAAGTCGTCTTTGTGCGGTCTTTAAGAGCAATCTTCAATTGAAAATAGCCTAAAAAACCATCACACACACTGTATCTCTCATAACCTGCCACTGAATCCAAGATCTGATCAATGAATGGAAGAGGATATGGGTTCTTCTTAGTCACTGAGTTTAAGGGTTTAAAATCTACACAAATCCTCCACTTCCCATCCTTCTTTGGAATGACTACTACTGGACTCACCCATTCTGTGGTCTCCACAGTGACTATGAACCCTGCTTTCAATAACTTGTCCACCTCATCCCGCGAGGCTTCCATTTGCTCTTGACCCATCCTTCTTAGCCTTTGCCGCACTAGCTTAGCACCTTCTTTTAGCTCTATATACATCTCTTTTCCCTTGAACCCTCTGATCTCTTCATATGAAGTAATGAACAAATCAGGAAAACTAGCTAGCATGTGCAAATATATCTCCTTCTCCATAGCTGAGAGGTCTCCACTGATCATTTTTTTAAATCAATTCTTGCTTCTTTGACAACTCAACCTTGGTCTGCATCAGCCCTTCAATCACTTCATAAGGCCCTTCGCTTTCATCTTCAACCTCATTTGCAAATGCAACTAAACCGAACTCCTGGATTCCTTTGTCCATCAAAAGAAATGCAACATCAGCATCCTCATCACTGCTGGTAGTGCTATCACTGTCCTCATCTGTCACCGTGGAAGAGTCTTCATCACTAGACTCATCCTCATCTTCATAAAGCTCCTCTACTCGTTTCCTTGTGTCCATATTGTATAGCTTCTTGGCACCTGTCTTTCCATAGAGGCTAATCGTACCACGTCGCCAATCCTGAACAGCTCCCACTACACGTAACCATGGTCTTCCCAGTATAATAGGATATGCTCCCAAACCTGCTGGCATCACATGAAAATCAACCCCACTCCTTTGCATCATATGCTTCCACTTCTAAGCTATTCACAACACCCAAACATTTTACTTTTTGATGGTTTGCCAATCTGATCCGGAAGCGTGACACCCCAGACACTGTAAGACCCATCTTCTCAACGCATGAGTGTGTTATGACGCATATTTGGGCTCCACCATCCACATAACTTTGTCCCAAATTTTTTCTTTTGTGCCACACATCTACTATTGGACAAATGTCTGGTAGCTCGTCCATCGCCAACACCTTCACTGAACCTCTCTCTGGCTCTTTCTCCATTGGGTTAACCATCCTCTTCCACTGTCGCTTTAGCTTAGGAACCATCTCTATAAGCTGCCCAAAAGTAACATCTGCCTTCCTGCTTGTCAGATCCTCCTTCAAGTCATAGCTTAATTGCCCATCCCCCAGTGGAAAATCTGAAACATGAAACTTTCGACGAGCCCTTCTTTTTCTCTTGGCCTTGACATCCTCGCCTTCATGACTCTTTCCCTTCTTCTTACTAGCACCCGGGGCCCTTCTTCCTTCCTTGTCCTCTGTGGTCCTCTTCCCAATAGGCATCACTAATGTATCCTCTAGATTTGATGCCTTCTCCAAGGTAACCACACTTAACACTTTTGTCTTTCCCTTTTCCTCCTGGGTTAATCCACTAGTTCCTTCTTCTCCCTTGATTTCGATGCCATAATCATTTGACCTAGTTAGCACCTGTCTTGGCAATGGATACATGTCTCCCCCCATCCTTGGTGGCTTATCCCATTGTGGGCTGATGTGTCCCAACTCTCCACAATTATAACATGTGGGCGTCTGCCTCCAAAACCTACCATTGCTTTGTCCAACACCATTCCTAGGTCTTTCTTCACCTCCTGGCTGATTTGCAAATCTCCCTCAGCCTCGATTATTTCCCACTTGACCTAGCATGTTTAGGCTGAGATTCTTCATTAAATCTACCACTTGCCTCATGTCTTGCCTTAACCCATCATCTTGCACTGCTGTGGTGACCACTACTGGCATAACCTGAGGAGTAACAGCAACCACTGGTTCATGATGAATCCCTGGCATGCGACCTTGTAAAGACTCTATGGGCTGAAATTCAGACCTCATGGGCAAAGACTCCACTCCTAACTGGCTCATTTTCCTCATCTTCCACTCTTTGTTTCTTGCCACCTCCAATGCATCTTCATATGTCCTAGGCTTCCTTAGCTCCACTCTCCAACGTATATTCTCCCAAAGACCAGCCAAGAACCTGTCCTTCTTCATCATGTCAGGCGGGGGTACATGTGGTGCTAAATCCTTGCACATCCTCTCCCATGCCAATGAGAACTTACGTATGTACGCATCTACTGGCTCACCTTCCTTTTGCACTAAAGCCTGTACTTCTTGCCACACTTTATTAGGATCTTCTATCTTCACAAACTCCACTTCCAATCCATGCCTTAGATTGTCCGAACTCAATCTTACAAGTGGATCAGCCACATGCAACTCCTCTTCAAATGCTTTGGACCAAACTCGTGCATCACTCTTCAAACAAATTTGGAGAAGACGTAACATCTGTGCCGGATCATGAATCTGGTTGCTAATGCAGGCAACCTCCATCTTTTCCAAAAAGTCTTCTACATCTTCATCACTTCTTCCATGAAATTCCGGATAAGAGAAAGCCATGGCTACCCAAGTTACGATGCTTTGAGAACCCCTTCAAGCACGTGCAAGAACCCAAACTCTTTACCGACCCCAATCCCCAGAAACTTCAATGGAGCTCAACTTTAGATAAGGACAAACACATGCACATCAAATGAGTTTTCATAGTTAATCATCGGAATTACAACAGGCAAAGGACGTTCCAGGATCTCTCTTAATCTTCTTGGCCCGAACATAAAGACTATGCGCTACTGGAAAAAGATCTTCCTGGACACATGAACATTTATCTGGATTCTCTGAGTTAAATGAAAAGGAGTGAATTGAGGGCCATTTTGATCATCCATTAAAGTCAACCATGCAGCTCCCAAGAAAGCACACTTGTCTTATCCTCTGATTTTGCCAGAATTTCAGCAGTATAACAGCATAAATGGCTCAAAAGACCAAAAAACCAGCCATCATAACTTGAAAAAATTTTGACAGAGCTTCCCCAGAAGTAGAGCAGTGTGAACCCAAAATATAGACTGTATATGTATTCATAAACTGCCAACAATAGAACCCGAGCATCAATTAGGAATCACTAGTACATAGCCTATGGCGAGGTCATGAAAAGGGTGCTCCAGCTACCTGTATCACTGAAAGGATCTCCACATTTGAGAATCCCTCAGCTCAATAAAACCTCACGCTATCGACCCTCACACGAAGGCTAATGCAAATCGCGTATAGTCAAGTCTCAGAAATGACTATCTTCCAGACCAAGTCTCAGAAATGGCTGGGACTGCCAAATAAAACCAAGTATGGCTCCACAAATCCACACAATGGCAGTTTCCACAAGTAACGTACAATCCAGCAGACAATGTGCTCAAACAGGCACCAAGTGATGCATGCCCACAACAACTGCAAGTGACATCACTGCTAATATATCACTGTACTCCAGCTACCTGTACCTGTGTGAATCACCTATACCTGTAACCTGTCTCTGTAACCTGTAACCTGTAACCTGTAACCTGTAACCTGTAATCTGTAATACCGAATCTTGAAGCTTGAAGCTCGAAGCAGAAGGTGCTCGAAGAAGATCCTCAGTGGGGGCACCAAAAGAATGTGAACGGGATGGAAACACACGGAACGCCTCTATAACGACCCGACACACACTCTTGGAATGATACACACACACACACACACACACACACACACACACACACACACACATACTATGGGGCACCACTCGGCTTACACAATCCACCTGGCCGAGACAGGGAACACACCGATGGAGTGAGAGGAGAGAGACTATCCACTTGCCCACTCCACACACACACACACACACACACACACACACACACACACACACACACACACACAAACTCAAAAGAGGAGAATTTCTGATGTTTAGATACAATTGAGCTTGGGCCAACACCAATGGAGCAAATAGCTCACACAATATGGGTAAAATGTACCAGGTACAATCACAAATTGGAGCAGAAGCTTCGCTCATAGGAGAAACTTACACAGCCAAAACAACAGAAAAAGAGTGAGAAATTTGGCAAAATTCACAGTGCCATCGCGTTCGGAACGGCCCAAAACCCCACTCTACAATGTCAAAGTGCTCGAATCCGACCTCGGATGAGCAGTTTACGACCAAAACAGGCTCCAAAATGAGCAAAAACACAGTTGCGGCTGTTCCTCCTCTCTTCTCCACTCTTTTTCTAGTCTTCTCTTTGTTTTTTCAGTTCCCACACTTACATTTTTTAGTTGGGCACCCTTGGCCTTTTAGATGACCTCAAACGGACCCCGAACAGGCCAAAAACTGACCTCGCAGTGCATAGCTGTCACCTTTTTGCATCATCCGCACACCTGGCACTCAACTTTTTTCAATAATGCATCCCACCACCACGTGAAGTGGACCCAAAAGATGGTCCTCATGATGACCTCTTTGCATAATTATCACAAGAAAACACCCACGTTGTGTCCGTACTCATCCGCATGCAAATACTATCCCCATTCGACCTCCTGACGCCACTAGATGCCATCTGACGCACCTGCTTACCTTATGTCGTCCACCCGCGGATAGCTTCCTCGAGAATTTTTACGCGCTACCAACTCCTCCTTATTGTAGAAAAAACACACTGGTACTGGTGATAGTGAAAATCGATGCACTATGTACATGTTGTCCTACCTGTACACATGCGGGCCCCACGTAACCACCTGGCTCTGGAAAATGGGCAATTCTTTATTTGATGCACCATGCATGGGTATGTACATATGCGCAATCCCTTGCTCCAAAAAACCCCTGACAACGTGATCCCGGCACATGACCTTTGTGCCCAACATGAACCCTTATCCTTACACTTTCCTTTATATCATAGACGCGTTGAATGACGATAGTAAACGGGCATCCACACTTCTTTGATGTGCGCAGTCTTCAATGATCGTGGCCCTTTCTTCGTGCCTCCCCATTGCGATGACACACAAGTTGAATGAAGCCCCTTGACGACGATGATTGCCGCTCTACCAATCTAGCCTTGTGCTTGATGGCAATAGTGTTGATCACATTTTGAATATCATCCATTAGCGCTGTATGTTCCTCAAGACCACCTTCATCCTCGGACTCGTTCCAAGCACCATCAAGCTCCCCGAAGCTCTCATTGCCTTGTAGCTGCAAGAGCAACCCATTCAGATCCCACCCCCAAGGCCCCCCAACCGCTGCCCCTCCACTGGCGGAGGCGTGCATCTTCGTCAACACAAAACACCCGCCTGTGCCCCCTGTTCAGAAGCCCGGGTTTACCCCCAGCCCTACATCTGCTCTGTTGCACGACCTTCCCCAATTCAAATATGAAACTGGCCCGCCACCCCACCTTGCATGAAGCAATCCCTTTCGGCACCCTAACTGACAATCATTGTCAGCGCACGGAGAGCCACCCCGGCCACCGACCCCTGAGGCCACGCACCTGCCCCTTTATCCACATGGCACCTCGTCGCTTGAGGCCACGTCACCCGCCCGGCGCCATGTCATCCCGCCATTCGTCGCCCGGGTGTACCTCCTACCCCGAGCCCGGCCCCGCCACGCGGACGATCCAGATCGTCTCACCGATCGCGCCCCAATTTCGCACCATCGATCCCATGAACGGGCTTCTTAAATGTGCATGTGTATATAGTCCTGAGGGTGAGCCAGTGTGTGACACGCAGAAGTGTTGAGCTCCCAATATTTAATAACCCACCTTTGAATGGCTTCTTCAACTAGCCTAGCACCCTTCAGGCTTCCATGTGAGAGTTACTTTCCAAACACCTTTATTTTCTTGAGCAAAAGCTTTTTGTGTAGGTTACCTGTCATTGGGAAAAGCCATAAAAAGTGAGAAGGCTTGCACTTTTAAGTTTTCACCCATAAATGTGAGAGTTCCTTCAAGCTCTACTTTTTATATTATTTTTGAGGGACCGAAGGTTACATCAAGCTCTATTTTATTTTCCTTTTATTCGAAACATAGAATAATATTTTCCCTAAGTCTTCAGAATGTTCAACTTTGACTTTTACAATGGTATGTAGGCTATTAATCATTTTGTACTTTAAACTCCTCAAACAAGAAGTAAAACTAATGAAATTTGGGGCATAATGTGTTTCAATTACCTAAGCACTTTAATGGTTTATGTTGGGGGCTCAAAAAGTCACATTGTGTGGAAATCCACCCGGACACACACACACACACATGAAAGATAGGGGTTGAAATTTGAACCCATTAAATAGGCAAGACCAAGTGTCCACTTAGAGTCTTACACTTTAGTCATTCGAGAAAGAAACTTAGAAGGTATTTTTCACTATGCCCCCCATTTTTTTCTTCCAAAACTCAGAATGGCTAGAGCAATGCGGAATTTATGACGCAAATTACAAAGTCCTCACGGACTGCATGGGGTACTACGACAACGCTAATATCACCAAGCAGCAGGAAGTTCTGTTGGATGGATCCTACACTCATCTACAGCGAATGATGGATGAATGCCGCATGGATGGGGAGAAGCTCAGGAGGCAACATTCTAATGGGTTGCGACTCATCGCCCATATTCAGGAAGTGCTGAGTGATCTTCCCGGTTTTGGTCCTTCTGCTAACTCTACTTGAGTGGGTCTCTGTATGATCTAACTACATCGCGACTGATGGTTGGAGAAGTTTTGGTCAGGCCCCTTTTTTGTAATTATGGAGATAAAGTCAACTCTACCCACTGAGTCAGTGGCGTCTAATGTAATTTCGATCTTTCTAATATAAATTTCTCTCGCCCTTTATGGCAAAAAAAAAAACTCACAATGGTGAGTAGATTATATTAGCAAGATCATGGAATTATAAATACCTGCCATGCTCGTCTCGAGCCCTGACATCGTTAAATGATCGTAGATACATCAGTTGAAAGGGGAGCCACCCCACGATAAAGGATGGGTCCTCATCGATACCCATTCAGGTCAATCATTACGACACCTAGGGTCATGTTCCACTCATCAGAGTCCATATGTTTTCAGATGGCAATAATAGTCCCTTTGCTTTCTTTGATTATCTCTGTAAACTTAGCAACTTCCATTGTGTTCTCAAAGATTCGGTAGTTCCTTGTCATCTAAATGTGTTTAAAGTAGCAAAATCTCACAATTTGAGTTGCGATGAGCAATGTGGCTCTTGAACACCTTCATTCCCAAGAAGAGATCGTTCTTGAAAAATCCTATTTTCTAGGTCTTTTGGACCCATTTACAAATCTTTCTTACAAGATCACATATTCCCAGGCATTCCTTGAAAATGTGGGGGAGGTCTTCACAAGCTGTTTTGCATTGTGAGCATCTATCTGGACCAATCCCCTTGATGCAGATCCTCACCCTTATTAGCAGGGATCCCCATAACACCTTCCATAAGAAAACCTTCATTCCATGAGGCCATTTTGGGCACCAGATGTTCCACACAGGTGTCTCCCACCTTGACTCTGACCAATGCTTGCCCCACTGGTTGTTCAACGGGGAGAATCAATCCTTCAAAGACATAAGGGAGAGGTACACATCCTTAATTGCGATTTCAAGAAGTGTCTGTCCATGGCTCACTACCATGCTTTCCACTTAAAATTGGATTCACACTTTGGCAGACACCACCAGTTAAGCCATTCTAGGGCTCTGTTGAGCAGCATTCTTTTGGTCCCACTGAGGTTAGACTGGAGGACCAGATGGTCCGTTCCTTTCCAGCCATTATTGATGTAATCCCAAAGTTTGCCTATATGCATGATGCCTTTGTTATTAATCTTTTTGGCTACTTCCCTCCAAAAAGGGTCAAAAGGATGCTTCCAACCTTAGAGAGCCAAGGGGACCAGTGAGTTATAGAATTGTGAAAATACCTTAATAACTCTCCCCATTCCAAAGATTCAATTGCTCTGTTGCATTTAAAGGCAAACTCACCTATCGTACCCTCGTGTTTCAGGACATCCCATCGAGGAGCAAGTACCTTGTTGTGCACCTTGACCCCTTTCCACTAGCCACCTTGCGAGCACAATTTCGAGTTGTCCATCATAGCCTTATCCATAATAGCCCAAGCATGATCTTGTTCTTCCATAATAATTTCTTCACTCGTTTCAAAAAATATTTCCAGTTGCTTTTGGCTAGCTTAAACAATGGACCATTAAAGGCTATATATAAGGGAGCATACCTTCACTCTACTCGGAAAGGGGAGAAGCACGTACTCCCATCTTCACATGTTGTTCCTAATCTTCTCCATAACCCATAGGAATCTTTGCTTGTGAGTTATGTCCACCCCCAAAGGGGCTCCTAGGTGCCAAAAAATCTTCCTTTTTAGATACTATCTCCTTGGTCCATATGGGCGGATCAAACGAGTCGTTCTTAGAGCGAGAGATCAATCTTGACTTTTTAACACTAGATTTTGGCCCTGAAGCTAAATCATACGTTTTCATGCTTTTTAGAGCCTTCCGGATAACTTGAGGGAACACTTTGAGAAAAAGCAAAGAGTCATCTGCAAAAAGCTTTGCCAAAAGTTGATCATTGTTGGGTAGAGTCAAGCCTTGAATCTCCGCTTTAGCATTGCTATCCTCAATGTCACCAGAGGATGGTATCCAATGGCAAACATCAAAGGGGAAAGTGGGAAGCTTTGTTTAATTGATCTCTTGACCTCAAATGCGCACACAATTCTCTCATTGAAGAGGAGATCTCATTGGCTACTAGGACCAAGGGTGTTGACTAGGTGGCACATCCATGGCCCAAAGCCTAATGACTTCATGACATCTTCAATGAATGACCATGTCATATGCTTTATCCAGATCTAGCTGCAATAGGATATGCTCTTGCTTAGTGACAAGAGAATATTCAATGCCAACCATTGTTGCCAGAATGTTATCATAAATTTACCTTCCCTTGATAAATCCATGTTGGTGGGGAGTAAGGATTCGGTCTAGGAGGGGGGAGAGCCTAAGGGCTATAGTTTTGGCAATAATTTTATAGGCAATTGACATCATGGTTATGGGGCAGCAATGCTTCAATTGTGAGAAGTAGAGTTGTTTGGGGATAGGCTTAATGAGGCCTCTTTAAGTCCACGACTCCATCAACCAGGGCTTGGTTGGCCATTCATGTGATAGGAGACTTGAAATCGTTTCAAAATTCCTTGAAGAACTCAGTAGTCAATCCATTCCAACCAAGGGACCTTTCTTTGCCCAAGGCTTGTAGTGTAAGAGAGCATTCATCTTCAGTGAAGGCCTTCTCTAGGAGGTTGGCTTCAGAGAGGGATAAGCATAAGATGAGCCATTTCATTTGGATCCTTAATCTCCCTTCCATCCACATCCATAAGCGAGTGGACGAGGCCCCCATTTCTTTTGACTTTGAGGGCCCTGAAGAAATGTGCATGGTTGGCCTCCTCTACCTGAGAAATGTTTCGCTCGAAAGGGTTCTAGCCTTCCTCACCTCCTCAAGTTGGTAATTTTATCGAGAAATTTATAAGTCCACTTTAGCTTCAACTATGGTGTTTAAAAAAAAAAGAATATTTTATTGAGCCCTACTACTTGTGTGCTATCAGTCATGAAGGTGCTTAGGTCAAGCGCCATATAGCTCTTTAGGTAGGGGTTGGGCCCATGTACCCAAGGGTCTCAAAATCAACGAACCTATGACTCTTCTTTGTAAGGCCTCAAAAACAACCCCACCCCCAAGAGGGACATCAGTTGAAAATAGCTACTATGCATTTGGAGGAACTTCCACCTTTCAACCCCAACTTGAGCTCCATGTAAACTCAACGGTGTAAAATAGCAGAATGTGAATGGAGTATGAGCCAACTGTGAACTCTTAATGAACTTTGTACGAGAGACTCATGTGATTTATCTGCGAACACAATGACACGTGCTACCAAAATTCTGATTATAGCTCTGTAAACAACTTAGCTAGTGTGGTCGTAGGGTTTTGCTTACCTTGTGAGGAAAGTTTGGATCTACAAGTGCAATTATGGAGTGACACACTTCTGTTGTGGATACCCTTGATGCTTTCCCAATGGAACACTTGTTGCTTTCATTGTGAGAAATAATCTCTTTATTCCCACTTGGGACATCTTGGTCTCTCCATCTTTGAAGAATGAATCGCCCCAATTGTTTTATGAATCCACAACATTGATCCCTCTTACCAAAGGGGGGTGTCATTTAGTCTAGTTGCATAGCAAGAGAAACTCAACGACTACAAGAAGAGGCTTTAAACTTTGGGAATGTTGAGGGATTATTGTCAATTTGCTACTACAAAAGACCTATCGTGATCTTGAAACTTCAAAATACACTCCACTTTCTCGGTATATACCTCACCCACATATAGGGTAAAAAAGCTACTAAAAAGACATGGTCTCTCTTTAGAGACAGCCAGGTCCATTACAAAAGGATATTTTGAAAGAAAAGCAGCAAAGAACTTGCTTGAACAATGGTTAGCATAACGGGTCATTCTCCCATTTCGTAGGATGGGGCCCTTGGTAGCAGTTTTCTAAACTCTCCCTTGGTTGGGTCTTCACTCATACTACACTTTGGTACATGCAACGTCCAAAATCTACATCATGTTTACTACAAAAATGTCATTCCGCGATCAAGTATTTGCTATAGATAGGGATTCTCATTAGCTCTCACCCGCACTAATCCTTGCAAAAAACTGTGTAGAAATAGCAAAGATCTAGCTTGCCCAAGTTTCTCGCCTCGAAACTGGCTCCTCTACCCTAGGTTTGTTGACTCACACTCAACAAATCTCTCAATCCAACTCCTCTCCCAATCCAACTGCTAATATTTACGTTAACCAATTAGTTAAAAAATTTAATGGTTTGCTTTTTATTTGCTAAACGGTGTAGCTATAGAGATAACGAGATATAAAAATATGGAAAAGCATATAATCTCTCTCTCTCTCTCTCTCTCTCTCTCTCTCTCTCTCTCTCTCTCTCTCTCTCTCTCTCTCTCTCTCTCTCTAGCGTGCGCGCGCGCACGCGCGCGCACACACACACGAGGGGCCTCATGGAAAATGGGAGAGCTTGAAATGTTTGTGGAACTTCAATCAACCTTGTTCTATAACCTGTGTGAAATCAAGAAACTAATGCAATGAAATGGTGTATATATATTGCCCAAAGAAAATAGTTGTTGGATCTAGGGTTGCACCTTGGAGAAGATGAAGAAGCTCAAGGCACACAACAGAGTGTATTACTTAGTGTGCAAGTAGAAAGATAAGTTAGCCCTAGAGTGATGAGCATCTATATAGTACATGGGGGAAAAAACCTCGTATTCAGGGAAAAGTGCCCCAACGGTCCTAAGTGTGTTCACACACATCACTACTACATATATGGTAACAAATCCCCATGGGAGTAATGTCATGAATGATGTTGCAGTGTGTGACACATTTGCACCACCAGAAGTGAGAATTCTCTCTAGTTTGGAAGCCTACATATTTGACATCACTGATTAGGTCATCATATGCCCTCTGCCAAGTCTATTAAAGTAGCCTAAGCCACACTATGTATCCAACTTACATCCATGCACTAGCCATCACTCTACCATACTTTGTATCCAACATTTGCATCTTAGTTTGCCATTAATCTAATCATGCTTTGCTACTTGTATTAGTGTCAATCTCTTTCTCTCTCTCTCTCTCTCTCTCTCTCTCTCTTTTGTAATCACTTGTGTAATTAACTTACTAATCAACTCAAACCCGTGATTCAAAGACCATCATCTTTCCAAACTAGTTGTTGCTCCCAGGCTACCAAATTCTACTTTGAATAAGTATACACTTTGAATGCTTTGAATTGAGATTTTGAGGGTTTTCCAAATCTCAAACCCAAACCACATTTGGCCATTCAAATCTCAAACCCATCATCCTTTCCATGGGTTTGCTGTACACTGACTATTAATTCTCCTTTTGTTTACTTTTAACCCATCATCCTTTCCATGGGTTTGCTGTACCCAGACTATTAATTCTCCTTTTGAACATGAGATTTGGACTATCGTCTAATTTCACAGACTTATCACCCATATATTTAGAATCATGAACACTATTGACATCTCTTAGGAATACAAAAACATGTGGGATGAACTCATCTAAATCTCAATCCTAGAGTAGATTTGGAAAACTATCCAAACCTTAAACTCAAGCTTCAAAGACCATCTTTCCCATATGTTTGTTGTATCTAGGCTACCATATTCTACTTTTGTTAACTCTCAAACTGAGGCCAAAACGATGCTTTGAACTGAGATTTGGTTGGCTGTCCAAATTTCTCATAGACTTATCTTAGATACAAACATAGGGCACGAGGTTTAGAAAATCATCTATATCTCAACCCCAAAAGCAAAGAAGCAACTAAATGCACACCCTTATACTAGTTTGGTTAGCTTTCCATCCCTGGCCAGATCCATGCTTGGACATGAGATTTGTGTCTAGCTTTAGAGACTTATCACCCATATATTTAGGATTACGAACACTAGTGACATCTCTAAGAAGTATTGAATAGTGTGGGATGAACTCATCTAAATCTCAACCCTAGAGTAGATTTGGACAACCATCCAAACCTCAAACCCAAGCTTCAAAGATCACCTTTCCCATTTGTTTGTTGCATCCAGGCTACCATATTCTACTTTTGTTAAATATCAACCCAAGCTGTAACTATGATTTCAATTGATATTTGGATGGCTCTCCAAATTTCTTAGAGACTTATCTCAGATACAATCCTAGGGCATGAGATTTGAGGGAGGTAGATGTCTAATCATCCCTCTCTCTACCTACACCTAATTATCCCTCTCTTTATAGAGAGGTAGAGAGGGGTAAGTTGAGTGCAATATGATAGAGAGAGAGGGTAGAGACTAGAGAGATAGGGTAGAGAGAGCAATAGGAGATTTATCTATTATTACTCTCTCTATCCTCTCTCTCTCTCTACCTTCTCTCTCTACATTGTATTTAATTTTAAACCCTAAACATAGCCCTAGATATAAACCCTGATCCTAACCCTAGATTAAAACCCTAAACCTACAGTTAAACTTAAATATACAAACTAGATCCTAAACCTAACCCTATTCCTAACCCTAGATTTAAACCCTAATCCTAAAGCTACACACACACACACACACACACACACACACACACACACACACACACACACACACACACACACATATATAGATATAAATAATATAGACCATAAACCTAACCCTAAATCTAAACCCTAATCCTAACCTTAGATTTAAACCCTAATCTTAATTCTAACCCTAGATTTAAAACCTAATCCTAAAGCTAAACCTAGATTTCTCTATCTCTAGCTCTCTTGTTCTCTCTATCTCTCTATCTCTATCTCTCTCTCTTTATCTATGTCTCTCTCTTTCTTTCTCTCTCTCTCTCTCTCTCAATGTATGTCTGTGTGTGTATGTAGATTGCTTCTTTATGCATGTGTGTGTATATTCTCTCTCTCTCTCTCTCAATGTGTATGTGTGTGTGTGTGTGTGTGTGGGAGGGAGAAAGGAAAGAAGGGAAGGGAACATGAGAGACAAGAGGGAGGGAGCATACTTGGCTCTCCCTCTTCTCCTTGTGTGTGTGTGCATGAGAAGGTGGTGAGGACATATACCTCTTTTCATTGTTGTTTACCCAATAGTGCCAAAACTCAGCACATATATGAGTTTTGGTGCTCTTGGGTTATTTTTACCTACAGACTTGTCGTCACTATAGTCAGTGCTATGAGCGACGCAATATAGTGGCGCCTATAACAACGCTTATAGCTTTGATTATAGCAACACCCATAGTGTCGCCACAAGTTTTGAGCATTGCTACGCTTAAGCACCTCTTGTAGTAATCATGGTTAAATGACTTTGTGCTTTCCCTCTTTTGTGGTTTCCATCTCAATATTTATTAAGAATATCAATCAGATATGAGAATAATGTCCTCTGTAGTTGTTGGGATCACAATGTGCATAAAAACTATTTAGACATTGCCTCAAGGTGTAACTCATAGAGACTACACTTAAAATACCTTTTTCTCAACTTGAAAAATTCATAGAATTTTAAGTTATGAAACTTGTAATTATAGTGCTATTGGGAATAGCTCAAGTGATATGTATGGTGGCATCACCAAGGTTATGTTTTTCTGGTCCAGGACTTTGTGATTGTTTCCTTGTTTGGTTTGCACCTTGGTGTTTATCAACACCATCAATTAGGTATGAGAATAATGTCCTCTCTAGCTGTTGGGATCGCAATTCACATAAAAACTATTAATTCATTGCCTCAAAGTGTAGAAGACCTTTCTCTTAACATGAAAAAGTATACAATTTTTCATTATGAAACTCACAAGTTCTAAAGTGGGAATTGGGATTTTCCCATTTTATTTTATGGCGTTCTTTATAAAAGCAACATAGAAGTGTGACAGGCTCATTACATACCTATTGAGGGATTTTTCAAAGAAGTTTGAGTCTGTTGAAAAAAAAAAGGTCTACCACTGAGCTAATTTAGTAAAATTATACACATTTTTAGAGATGACCATGCAAATACAACTTCAAACCTTGATTTATTTTCTTGACATTTTTTATCAACTCATACTATGTGTTGGACATATTTCTCTGAGAAAGTTTTCATTTGCAAGAAGACATCTTTGATGTCGTTACCTCCACCCCCACAATTCTATAAGTGAAACACCTCTTAGAGTGCCTCCACATGGTGGGTTTTGATGCATTTTTGCAATGCTTGCATAGTTTTAGAAGTTAAGGATTTTCCATTGGCCACTTATAGAATCTAAGCTACCTACTTTTGGGCCACATGAGAAATCAACGTCAAACTTTTGAGGCTAGTCTGTAAACTCATCGTGTGAAAGATCTGTTAAGATTTGAAGGGATCCCCTTGGAATGCCAATAAAGGCAAGGGGCTTTAAGCATGCTCATTATGGTTCAACTTGGCCTGCGGGTGTGTGTGTGTGTGTGTGTGCAATCATAAGATTGCAAGAAATAGGATTTGAAGGGCTCCCTATTCTTTCCAAAGATAGGCACAGGGAAGTAATACCCTTCTCAATGGAAGGACATATTTCATTTTTTCCTTCTAATAAAAAAATCATCAAAAAAGTTACAAGTCAATTTTCATAGCTTAGAGATCTTCTTGATGAAGAATACAATAAGGGTGATTGACAAGATTAGAAACAAGATGAGAAGATGTGTTGCTCCCCTTCCTGGGCAAGGGAAAGTGATCAACTCATTTCTGATCCTGTACATAGCCTTCACCAACCCGCTTCTTAAATTAGCCAAATGAAATAGGAAGGAGTTCTTGAATCCGATTAAATGATTCCTTTGGAAAAATAGCACCAAAGACATGATGCCTTGGTAGTGGGCAAGTGGGGAGACTGTTGCAAGGCCGGTGGAGCAAGGAGGTATCGAGATTCTCAACCCTTCTATCCATGCAGAGGCCCAATGTGCCAAGCTCTTCATGTCAATCACGATGCAGGACAAGGCATGGCCTGTCATGGTATAGGACTTGATTAACAATACAAAAATGAATTCTAAGGGTGGCCAATGGAAACATCTAGAGGTTCATGACAAGTTGCTTGCCCCTCAATGGTCTAGATTAAGATTGGGGGGCATAATAGGCGAGATCGTTTGACAGTGTAATAGAGCGTCATAGTTTCTCGAATGGGGAGAGGTGACAAGATACTTCCGCAACTCCGTCTCTTATTAGTCCCTATGGATCTCAAAGGTGGGATGTATATAGTTGAACCCATTCTGGAGAGAGGTAGCTAAAAAGGTCAAAAATAAAGGGTTGAATCATCCTATAGGTTAACGAGAACAAGAGCTAGAAAGATGCCAACCTCTTGGCTGACCAATTTCTTCTAAACAAGACATAAAGATTTTTGGTCATTAAGTTCTTGGATGGGTTGGCTATTGCATGCCGATGTGCAAGTCTACGCTTGAATGGAAGGCCTGGCGATGCCCTAAGAATAGACCTCTATGAAAATCAAAGAACAAAGGCATGTAGTATAGTCTCTTGGCCTCGCCAGGTTAGTTATATCCCCTTAATAGACTCTAGGGTAAGCAATGGCTGGAAGCAAGGTGGATGGTGGTTACTAACAACATCTAGAGCCCTCAGTGGCCTTTGATGATGAAGTTTTTTCTTTGGAAAGTGCTTTGGGGGCTATTGCCAACATGAGTGAAGATTTCAGCCAGAGGGACAAGTGAGGACTTGGTGCACCTCTTCAAGGAGTGTCTGGCTATATGTGGGTTGGCAAGGAAGACATGAAAATAGATACAAAAGACCTTGGTGATTGGGTTCTACAAGAACGACCTAATCCTGGGTGGTAGGGGTATGAAAATCCAAGTGCTACTGATTTGCATGCAAATTGCCAGATTTTGCTACTTTAAACAAATATGGAAGCCCAAGAATTGTGGTCCTTTGAGAATGTTCTAAAGGAGTACGAGCGGAACTGCGACGCGAGAGAGAGTGCGAGAAGAAGAGCACGACGATATGGTGAACTCGCTCTGTTGTAATGTGTAGAGCATAGTGAGTTCTTATTAGGTTTTTACAAAAGAATATGTGTACATACCTGGCGGCCCGCCCACTTACCTGGGCGACCACATTGGGCTTTATACCCCAACAACCTCCCACTTAAAGTCCAATGTGGTACTTTAAGTGTGAGAGAAGCTACTATACAAGCTAATATACAAGAGATGTAGAGAAGTGATGTACTACCCTACACCTAACTGCTTGCGAAAATGTACAAAGCTCTCTGAGGGAAGTCCTTTTGTAAGTAGATCAGCAGGATTTTCTGTGGTGTGAACTTTGACAAGCTGAAGTTGCTTATCCTCGAGCATTTCCCTGATGAAATGATACTTCACATCCACATGCTTTGTCTTTGAGTGATAAACTGGATTGCGAGCCAATTGTATAGCACTTTGACTATCACAATATAACACAGGCATCTCTTCTTTGATTCCCAAATCTGTTACTAGTCGATTAAGCCAAATTGATTCTTTGCATGCCTTTGATGCTGCAACATATTCAGCCTCTGTAGTAGAGTGAGTAACACAATCTTGTAATCTAGAACGCCATGATACTGCTCCACCAGCCAATGTAAAAACATACCTTGACGTAGACCTTTGGTTGTCTAAGTCACCTGCATAATCTGAGTCTGTAAAACCCTTTACACTTAGCTCCTCACTCCCATAACATATGCGCATACTCTTTGTAGCTTTCAGGTATCTCAATATTCCTTTCACTGCCTCCCAATGTTTCTTGCCTGGGTTTGACATGTATTGACTTACTACTCCCACTGCAAATGCAATGTCTGGGCGAGTAGCAATCATTGCATACATCAAACTACCCACTGCAGACGCATATGGAATCTTATCCATTTCAGCCTGTTCTTCCTCAGACACAGGACAATCTTGTTTGCTAAGTTTCACATTTGGTGGCAATGGAACACTCAATGCCTTTCCCTTCTCCATATTGAAGCGTTGCAAAACCTTGTCAATATACTCTGTTTGAGATAACCAAATGAACTTCTTTGATTTGTCTCTCTCAATGCGCATACCAAGTATATGACTTGCCTCACCCATGTCTTTCATGTCAAACGATTTTGCCATCTTTGACTTCAAAGCTGAAATTTCTTCCAAGTGCTTGCCAGCAATCAACATGTCATCCACATACAAAATAAGGATCAGCCAACTACCATCCTTAGCCTTCTTTGTATATAGAAAATGATTGAACTCACTACGTTTGTAGCCTTGAGAAAGCATAAACTTGTGGAATTTATGGTACCATGCCCTCGGTGATTGTTTTAAGCCATAAAGACTCTTTAACAACTGGCATACCCAATCTTCCTTGCCTTTCTCAACAAACCCTTCTGGCTGCTGTATGTAAATTTCCACATCTAAATCACCATGCAAGAACGCTGTCTTGACATCCATTTGGTGCAACACCAAATCTAATATGGAAACCAATGCAAGAAAGCATCTCAATGTAGTCATCTTGACCACCGGAGAGAAGACTTCATCAAAGTCAATGCCTTGTTCTTGCTTAAAGCCCTTGGCAACAAGCCTTGCTTTGTACTTTGGCTGAATATCATGAGCGGTGATCTTATACCTGTAAACCCATTTACAAGGTAGAGCCTTTTTGCCCTGTGGTAATTTAACTAGCTTCCATGTCTTGTTTTTATGCAGAGCTGTCATCTCTGACTGCATGGCCAATTGCCAATTCCCGGAGTCCTTCATTTGCACTGCTTCCTTGTAACATGAAGGCTCATTGCAATCAGTCAACATGACATAGTTCATAGATGGAAAAAACCTATCAGGAGGTCGCGTGACACGTCCAGATCTACGCACAATAGGTGGCTCGGGCTCAGCCACAACCTGTGGTTCCACTCTATCCTGTCCTTGCTCCTCTTGAGCCCTGACATTTTGTCTTGCACGTGCAGGTCCATCTTCTTGGAAGACAACTCTTCTAATCTCCTCAACCCTCTCTGGTTTAGAATGATATTTGGCTTCATTAAAGTGAACATCATTGCTACGGATAACCTTTCTGGATTCGGGATCCCAAAGTCTGTACCCCATCTCATCAGAATTACCATAGCCTAGAAAGATGCACTTTCTACTCTTTGGCTCAAGTTTGTTCCTAAATTCCTTTGCAACGTGAATATATGCCTCACAGCCAAAGACTCTGAGATGCTTGTATGAGGGCACCTTGCATGACCATACCATCTCTGCCACTAAATCCTTCTGCAAAACCTTGCTAGGAGATCTATTTATAAGATGAACAGCTGTTGATATAGCTTCAGCCCAAAACCCATTTGGCAGCTGTGCATTAGACAACATACTTCTAACCTTCTCTTGTATGGTCCTATTCATCCTCTCAGCAACACCATTTTGAGGAGGATTGTAAGGAGCAGTAAGTTCACGTTTTATACCTTTTGACTCACAAAAGTCCTGAAAGGCCTTTGAAACATACTCTCCACCATTGTCAGTGCGTAAGCATTTAAGCTTCTTGCCACTCTGATTCTCCACAAGTGTCACAAACGTTTTGAAAACACTAAACGCTTCATCCTTGTGCTTGAGAAAGTAAACCCATACTTTCCTCGAGTAACCATCTATAAATGTCATAAAGTAAGAAGCTCCCCCTAGAGATAGGTTAGGCATAGGTCCACACAAATCACTATGAACAAGTGCCAACTGTGTATCTCTTCTACTGCTTCTATGCTTATGTGGCTGCTGTGTTTGCTTACCATACAGACAATGTTCACAAAATTCAAAATCATTAAATGAAAAGCCAGGCAAATAACCAGAATGAGACAAGATTTCCATTCCCTTCTTGGACATATGTCCTAACCGGCTATGCCACAAAGAAACGTTCGGCTGCTCGGTTACATTGATTACATTTTTAGAGACATTTGATACATAAATCATGTAAAGTCCTCCAGACTTTACTCCATGTGCTACTGTCATAAAACCCTTGGATATCTTCCACATGTTCTGTCCAAAAGTGGTGACGTAGCTAGCATCATCAAGTAAACCTGTGCTGATCAAGCTCTTTGTAATTGCGGGAACATGTCTCACATTCTTCAACGTGAAAGAAGAGCCATTCTGAAACTTCAATTGAGCATCTCCAACACCTAAGATCTCACATGTCTGCCCATTGCCTAGCCGAACATGATCTTTAGTGGTCACATAAGAGGTAAACCACTCCTTGTTTGGAGACACATGAAGTGATGCCTCTGAGTCTATAATCCAGTCACTCAGTGCATTTCCATCAGATGCTGTAAGAAGAGCTGAGTCCATTGTATTCTTCAAAAAGTAGATGTCTCCTGACACTAGACTGTCATCCTCTGCAACAGTGTTTGTCACATTCATTTCTTGAATCTTCATTGAGGACTTGTTCTTCTCACCATGGTTTTCAGCTTTCTCTTTGCCTTTTTCTGCTTTCCATTCTCTGCAGTCTCTTTTCATGTGACCCTTCTTGCCACAATAGTAGCATTCTATGTCACTCTTGCCTTTAGCACTGCGGGACTTGCTACGAGACTGATTCCTCTTTCCACCTTTGTACTTTTCTTTGGTCCTTCCCCTGACAACTAAGGCTGTTCCTTTGCCTTTGTCCATTGGCTTTCTATTGGTTTCTTCAGTAAGCAGACTTCCTTCTACACCTGCTATGTTCAAACCATCTGGAGGTGCAGAATTACTCAAAGCTCTGCGAAAAGTGTCCCAACTTTTCGGCAATGTGATCAACAGGAGCATAGCTCTAACAGGTTCATCAAACTTGACACCTTGAGCTGACAACTGACTATAGATTGTGTTGAATTCATTCAGATGATTGGACATAGGTGTCCCTTCTTTCATCTTCAAGTCAACAAGCTTCTTAAGCCAGTATACCTGTGAAGTTGCACTCTGCTTCTCATAAAGATCACTCAGCTTTAACCATGCTTGATAAGCCGACATCTCGTCTGCTACATTGAAGTAAACGCTTTCTGCCAAAGTCAGCATAATGGTAGAAAGTGCCAATTCATCCATTTCGCTCCATTCATCTTCGTCCATATCTTCTGGTTTTATCCCCTTGAGCTTTATAGGTTTTATCTGCTTCTTTTGTACCAACATGTGTCAAATCTGCTTATTCCACAATGGGAAATTGGTTCCATCCAGCTTCTTGATATTGTAAAGAGCAGTGTCCTGTGATCCAGCCATAGCTACGCTTCACAGTAGTTTACTTTCCTGGGAAAAATTCGGCAGAGTTTCCCCTGTAAACTGACCTCTGAACCAATATCAACCTGTCAAATGAACCAAGAAAGCTTCAGATTCTGTAGAAATTTTGGCAGAGTCTTCTTTGTAAAATGGCTCTGGTGTACTCAAAAAACAGACCAAAAACAGCTCAAAAACCACTATCTCTCTAACACTGTAAGCTGTGGGTAAACCTGTCCTGCACCTGTACTGTCTCTCACTGTCCTGCACTGTCCTGTCACACTGTCCTGTAAGCATAGACTGCGACAATGCCTCAACGGCAGTAAAGCAAAGATGCAATCCCAATTGTCTAACTCACAGTCAATACATCCTAGCGGCCCATCTAAGGGTGCTCGAGGGATCGCTCCAAGACCTGTATCACCGAAAGGATCTCAACATTCGAGAATCCCCCAGCTCAATAAAACCTCACTCGACCCTCAACAAAGGCTGCAGTAAATCTGACAATACATAGACTTCCCACAAAGTCATACATCCACAAATTTCCCACTGTATGCTGTAACCGCTGCGGCGGTTGTTTGCTGCGTGACTCACAGCCAGCAAACCCTCAACAGACATACATCATCTCTGACAATACATCCCATGTGGAAGTACCTGCAATGTTAGGATGAAATCTAGAATATCAAGCAGCAAACACAAGCTACCTGATGAACTAGTGGATGTCGCCTACAGTCTCTGTGTAGATGCGCCCGTGTCGTATGTGACACGCCTCCAAGAACTATGAGCCGTCCTTCGATGTGTAGACACCCACAAATCAACACTCTAGGAGTGTTGATATCCTCAGCACCTAGGCCGAAAACCCCAAATTTGCAGAGTCGGATCTGCACCCGCTAAGACCACGCAGTAAAAAATGGCCTGCGCAAAACTTTGTCGAAGCCGAATGGTGGCCGAGATGACCTCAGAATGAAATTCTGAGAACAACAAGCCCTTCGGGCTGACCCACAGGATTTGGGGTCGTGTCTTTGCCTGTCGAATTTCACTCCAATATGAGCTGGTGACTCCAGCCTCCTGCAGTGCTGCCCCGAGCCTCGATCTGAGCTCTGATACCAGTTGAAGGAGTACGAGCGGAAGTACGACGCGAGAGAGAGTGCGAGAAGAAGAGCACGACGATATGGTGAACTCACTCTGTTATAATGTGTAGAGCATAGTGAGTTCTTATTAGGTTTTTACAAAAGAATATGTGTACATACCTGGCGGCCCGCCCACTTACCTGGGCGAACACATTGGGCTTTATACCCCAACATGTTCTATCATGTGCATGCTTCTTGAAGATCGTGAAAGAAAGTAAAGAATTGATTGCTTCATTTTGTAAAAGCAAGGACCTCGATGAGTGGTATTGGGCCATCAACGTGATGTTGGTAAACTAGGGATAGCCTCTGTAACATTTAATGGCCTATAATCTTATGTGTAGTGGAAATTAACATGAACATAGTGGGCATTTCATTAGAATAGATTCCTAATGAGAATTACAAGAGTGCTTGGGTGGAGAGAGCAACAAAAAGCATAACACCTAGTTAGATAGCATCGACAATACTTTCAAAAGAGAGAGAAATTAAGCTATTGACAATAGTTGAGGACCGGATTTGCATGGAGCCGGTCCCCCCTCCAAAAGGCTTTGTATTATGGTTTCTCCCATCAAGAGAGACATTGTACAATACAATTCTTTGTGTTCCTTCAAGACTAGCTAGTGCAATGAAGATGGAAGCTTCATACACCAAGCAAAACACTTAATCAAACACAACTTGAATTATCCCCGTTCTCAGACCCAAGACCTCACACACCTTCGAAGATGGTGAGAGCTAGCAGGGTATGAGAGTAGATTGAGAAGAAAAAGAAGTATCTTACGAGAAAGACGTACATCTCCTCACATAATCACTCATATTAGCATAGCTTAGCTTAGTAATTAGCTTGGTAGAGAAGGTGAGCATGCATTGAAGCTTGGCTCTTGGTTGGATTTGCATCCATATGCCAAGAGAGTGTTGATGTAGGCTTCTATCTCACAAGCTTGGAGTAGGTGATGAGCTCTCCATTAAAGCTTGGGAGGAGATAGAGTATTTTCCCTTCACACATGGTCAAGTGTGTGTGTGTGTGTGTCAATGCCAAGCAAAAATCAGCCCCCCCTCTCTCTTGGGCGAGCCCTAGCTGCTAATTAGGTCTGGCTTTTGCCTCATTGGACCTCCCCAGGTCAAGCCAATAGGAATTAAGCAGCATAAGTGATAGCCTTCTGACATGTGTCCCCCTTTCCCCTTTTGTGAGAGCTTTAGGTAATTAAATAATTAAACTAAACTCTCATTGGACCCCTTTGCCTCCTGGCCAATAGGAATCAGGCAAGCCATGGGGCTCCTGAATGCTCATTGGACCCCTTGGGAGACTGCCCAATAGTCTTCTAGGAGACTTAATTCTCATTGGTTTCTTTTATTAAATGTTTTTAAATTAATTAAACTAGATTTACTCTAGCTTAATTCTCATTGGTCCACTTCAAGGGTCTTCCAATAGGAACTGGGCACACCTTGTGGGCATCTGGCCTAGGGAGCTGACATGTGTCCCTCATTCCCTTTGTGTAAAGGGAGCCTGTGTGTGTGTGTGTGGCTTTCTCTCTCATCCCCTAGCTTTGGGGCTCGCCCCCTCCCATGTAGGGATGTGCAAAGACTTTTAGGGCACACACAAAGCATCCAAGTTTTCCTAGGGTTGACCTTTGGACACAACCTTTGAATTTTGCAACCTTAGCATTTTGGAAGTCTTAATGGGCTGAACCTTAGGGTCTTTTTGGCCCATTGTTTCACATGGCTCTTTTGCAGATGGCCCCCCCTTTGGATCCCTATTTTCCCTCCTTTGGATCCCTACTGTGGCCGGTCTGCTAGCTTAACCAATATTCTAGCTTTTTCTCCCTTGGCACTTCCCCACATTAAATGATCAGTTTAATATGAGAAAATCATTTAGGAGAATTAGATATTGATTATTATGACATTACCTCTCTCTTGAAATCATAGTCGTCCTCGACTATGGTGTAGAGAAGATAAAGCATATGCATGAGTCCTTTTCTTAGCGGGTAGAGGATCCCTATGTTACCCTACGACATCATTCCATAATGGATGACTAGTCCATTTGGCGCTTGAGAGCCTGAGGCTGCCGCAAGCATGTCTGCACATTAGTCCTATCAGTCTTCCATAGTAGAGTGACAAGCTCTACTTGGTGTTTGGGAGACGTCGTCTCCGCAAACTTGATCTAAGCATGCATACTACTTCATTTTTGTGCACAAATAAAGAAAAAGAGAGTCTTATAAGACAAAAATTTTTGTTCATTTTTAACATTTTGTACATTTGCTTACTCTTGGGAAGCATTGTAAGCATTGACAAGGCTTAGGTTATCCTTTAATTGTATGCCTTGCATCCATCTAGCATCTTCAAAAGGATAATTCTTAAACTTAATAAGATATCGTCGGATAGTCTTACCGCGTCTTAATACCTTGTCTTCATGTCGGAGAATGGACTCGGGCTGCAGCACCTCCTCGTGGTCCTCGATCTCCGGTGGGTCTTCAATAGTTGGTTCTTGAGGTGGCTCTCCTTTGTAAGGCTTTAATAGGCTCACATGAAAAGCATTGTGTATGAGCCAATGATTGGGCAACTTAAGTTGATAGGCCATCTCATTGATTGGCCTAAGAATCTGGAAGGGACCATAGTACCTTTTTGCTAGTTTAGCATAGTACTTTTGGTGGCCCGTAGGATTCTTGCCCGTCGTGTGCCTTAATCGAGCCTTGGGAAACTTTAACAAGACCCAATCGTTTTCTTTAAAGGCTTGGGCTCTTCTGTGCTTGTCAGCAGCAGCCTTTTGCCTTTGCTGTGAGATAGAGATAGCATCCTTAATCTTTTGAAAAGATTCTTGTAGGTCTCGGCTATACTCATCTGCAGCGAAGATCTTCCCATGTACCTTAAGTAGCAAGGGACTTTTTGATCTTCCCTCAATTACCTCGAAAGGTGCTTTTCATGTGGAAGTATGTACAGTGTTATTGTAAGCATACTCTACTAAGGGTAAGTACTTCTCCCATTGGGATCTTTGATCTACTTCCGTTACATAGGCTTTTAGTAGATCAAGAATGGTTAGGTTAGCTATTTCACTTTGGCCATCAGTTTGTGGATGATAGGCCGAAGAGAAGTTTAGCCTTGTTCCTAAATTCTCAAAGAGACCCTTCCAGAAATTACTGGTCATTCTAGGATCTCTATCCGACACTATGGACATTGGCAAGCCATGGTACTTGAAAATTTGTGAAATGAAGAGGGTTGCCATTTGATGGGCTTTGATAGTCTTTTTGACAGGTATAAAATGAGCTTGTTTACTGAACCTGTCTACTATCGTCCATATTCCCGTATTCCCATGGATAGACTTAGGCAATCCAACGATAAAATCCATGGATATGCTCTCCCAAGGTGAATTAGGGATTGGCAATGGTTGAAGCAATCCAAGTTGCTTCCCTCTATCAAATTTTGTCTTTTGACATACCACACATTTGGAAACATACTCGTGTATGTTCACTTTCATGGTAGGCCAATAGAAATATGTTTCAATTCCCTTTAGGGTAGACTGAATCCCTCTATGCCCCGCATATGGGGGAGCATGAGATTCATACATTACTTTCTCACGTAGTGAGTTAGTAACGCATAGTCTATTGCCATAGAGAAGATAACCATCTTGTAAAGTAAATGGTTCTTCTTTCTTCCCTAATGCAAGGGCTGAAATCACATCTCTAAAATCGGGATCAATAGCATACTCATCTATCATTGAAGATAGATCATTGTGAGTTGCTATGGAAACCGCATTCACTCTCGGTCGTCTTGAGAGTGCATCGGCTACTTGATTATGCTTGCCAGCAATGTGAGCAATATGAAAATGAAATTGCGAAAGAAAATTGGCCCACCTCATTTGTTTGTCGGAGAGCTTGGTCTGCGTCATGAAGTACTTAAGACTTTGGTGATCCGTTCGCAGAATGAAAGGAGTCCCCAATAAAAAGTGCTTCCATGAGTCTAAGGCATGTAGAACTGCAAGGAGTTCTTTTTCGTATATGCCTAGAGCTTGCTCAACAGGGTCGAGCCTTCGACTCTCATAGCCTATGGCGTGCCCTTCTTGGAGCAGAACAGCCCCAAGGCAATCACCACAAGAATCACATTGGACCTCAAATGGTTTTGAGAGATCCGGTAGTGTAAGCACAGGTTGAGAGATAAGCTTTTCTTTAAGCTTTTCGAAAGCATTGTTCTCCTTAGCAGACCACGTATACCTAACATTTTTCTTTGTTAGGTCATGTAATGGTCCTGCAATTCGTGAGAACTTTTCTATGAAGCGTCTATAGTATGCACACATACCTATAAAGCTTCTTAGTTCATGAAGATTCCTTGGTTTAGGCCATCCTTTTATTACCTCTAACTTGGATGGATCCATTTGGATTCCATCTTGAGAGATAATGTGACCTAAATATTGAATCTCTTGCAAGAAAAATTCACTTTTCTTTCGATTAACATAAAGTTTATTCTCTCTTAAAACTTGAAATATTACCTGGAGGTGTTGCTTGTGTTCCTCCAATGAATTAGAGTAGATGATAATATCATCAAAGAACACTCCAGTGAAGGTTCGATGAGGCCTGAACAGCTTCTCCATCAAGCGGTTGAATGTGGCTGGTGCATTGGTCAAGCCAAAAGGCATGACAATGTATTCGTAAAGACCAAATGTAGTACGAAATGCGGTCTTTACAATGTCTTGATCAACTATCCTTATTTGATGATAGCCACTTTTTAGGTCAATCCTACTGAAGTAGGTCGATCCTTGTAGCTTATCAAATAGGTCTTCTACCCTTGGAACGGGAAACCTATTCTTGATAGTGATCCTATTTAGTGCTCTATAGTCGACACACATACGATATGTGCCGTCTTTCTTTTGCACTAACAGCACAGGTGAGCAAAATGGAGATGAGCTAGGCCTAACCATTCCCTTCTCAACTAACTCATGCACTTGCCGCATAATCTCCTCTTGTTGAGCTTGAGAAACTCTATAAGGAGGTTTGTTAGGCGGTGAACTTCCTGGAAGAAGTTCAATTGCATGGTCATCATTACCTCGTTTAGGAGGTAGCTCACAAGGGATGTCGTCAATAAAAACATCTTGAAACCCCTTGAGAAAATTAGATAACTCTAATTCCTTTTGGTTGGTTTTATTTTCTTTTGTTAAAGCATTAGGTTCATTTTGAGAATCTTTAACAAAAATCATGTACACGGAAATAGAGCTCTTTATTGACTTGTTGAAAGCTGGTGTATGTACAATGGGGATGGTGTTACCCATCTCCTTAGCATCTATATACATGTCCTTTTCCCTGAACTTAAAGGAGATTCTCCTTTCAGGAAATTTAACATCGGCAGCCAGGCGGTCAAACCATGGTGCCCCTAGGATTACATCCTCATGCTTGAGAGGAGAGATAAAGAAGTCCTCTTTGTCCACATAGCCTTGGATATGAAGCCTCAATTTCCCGATTAAGGGAGTGACTGAAGCTTCTTGCCCCTTGAAGGCACTGTCTGCGGGTAGGATATCTCCCATCTCGTAGGATTGTATGCCTAGCTTGGTGGCTAACTCCATAGATATGAAATTGTGAGTAGAACCAGGGTCAAAGAGAATAAAAGCATCATGTTCTCTTACCTTTCCCCAAGCATGGCATAGAGAAGATCCTTTGTGGTGAGTTTGGTGAATCTCCTCCTCTTGGATTTCAACCAAAGAAGCTCTAGGAGGATCTTGGCTGTTGTTCTTTTGGGGACAAGCGCGGTACGCATGCCCTTGTTCGCCGCACTTGAAACACCGGTTATCTTTACGATAACGCTCAAGCTCTTCAGGAGAGAGTTTATTCTTTCCTTTGTAAACTCCCTTCTCTTTAGCTTTGTTGGAATTGCCCTTAGAAGACTTTTGGACATTGTCCTTCCCCTTAGGCTCATTGGAACCCTTGTTTTCCGGGGGCTTATTATTTCTTTTACCCCCCGTTTGGAAATTGATTCGCGAGGCCACCATAGTATGGTGTATTACCGCCGATATGGTACGTGGCCTTTGGGAGTTGACATACTCCGCCATTTCTTCGGTTAAGCCCGCACAAAATTGTTGCTTTTGCTCTCCAAAATCCAACTTTTTGAAGACAGTGGCTTTGAGTTGTAGGTCCCAAAACTTGTCTACATATTTGTGGATGGATTCATTGGGAGAGAGCTTTAAGCTTCGCCATTCGGTGAGTACTTTGTCTTTGGCATCGGTGGCCAAAAACTGCTTCATAATGGAAGCTCTTAAAGCCTTCCATGTTCGTGGAGCTTCACCGTTGGCTCGTAGGCTAGACCACCATTGTCTGGCGGACTTTTGAAAGTGCATAGCTACATGGCGTAGCTTTGAGGACTCCGTGAAGCCCTCATCTCCAAACGCCGCATCGAATTGCTGGATAAAGGCCAAAACTTTGTCTGTAGCACCGAAGGTGCCATCATAGGTAAGGAAAGAGATGCTCTTCCCTCCCTCTTTGAATTTCTTCAGTTTGGATGACCTCTTCCATGCGGCATAGGATTTCCTATGGCCTCTTTTTTTTGATGGTTCAAAAGTTGCACCATCACTTTCTTCAGAAGATGAAGAATTTGAAGAAGGTGGAGAAGAGGGTGACCTCTTTCTCGCCTTTTTCTTGTCTTGATCTTTGTCGTCTTCACCATAGCTTTCATAAGAGGAAGAGGATGAAGAAGATGGAGAAGAGGGTGTCCTCTTTCTCGCCTTTTTCTTCTCTTGCTTTTTATCATCCCTCTTTGAATTATGGCGTGGAGAAGAGTGTAATGGTCTTCTCCGCTTTGGTGGTGATGGAGAGCGTTTAGCCCGCCGTCTTCGTGGAGCCATCTCCGCCGAGGTGACGGGAGACTCGCTTCTTTCTCGTTCCTTCGGTGGAGGCTCTTGAGTTCTCCTTTGGGAAGGAGATGCATCATCAAGAAGTAAGTTCTTGAGCCCTTCATATGGATTGTCTTCTTCTTCCCGAATCGGAGAGAGACCTCTTTTGGTAGTCTCACAAGGAGGCTTCCTAGGTGTTCTCTCGTCATGGTGATGAGCTTGGAGAATCCCGTGAGCACGGAGCTGCCGTTGCACTTCACTTTGGAGAGATGGATTGCCCATGGCTTGTTGAAGCCTAGAAACTAGATAGCTAACAAGCATTGAAGCATCATTAGTAGCTTGCTCATGAGCAAAATCAAAGTTATCAACATTAATTTCACTCTCTTTACTATTGTCAGCCATTCTAACAACTTTTAGGTATAAACTTTTTAGGTGTACTTTGGCACTTCAAGCCCTAGTTGCTACTCCTCTTTACCCCTTTAGAAAAAGCACTCAAGCTACTGTACCCGCGGCTCGAATACCATTAATTGCAAGGAATAGAAGAGAGGGTCTTTCGACACAATAACAGCACCGGCTCCTGTCAAGCTTCTAATAGCTCAATAGTGGTTAAGCCGTAGGCAAGCCCCGTAGGACTCCACTATTAAGACCATAGCTCTCGACGGTGATGCCCCGTTAACTGCACAAAGGCAGGCGCACTGCAAGGCTGAAAAATCCCTATTCTACTTACTCACAGGCAATTAATAATACCAACCATTTGTAGCTAGCTTGAGGACCTCCCTTCTTGAGCAAGAAAAGAGAAACCTTGAGCTCTGATACCAATGTAACATTTAATGGCCTATAATCTTATGTGTAGCGGAAATTAACATGAACATAGTGGGCATTTCATTAGAATAGATTCCTAATGAGAATTACAAGAGTGCTTGGGTGGAGAGAGCAACAAAAAGCATAACACCTAGTTAGATAGCATCGACAATACTTTCAAAAGAGAGAGAAATTAAGCTATTGACAACAGTTGAGGACCGGATTTGCATGGAGCCGGTCCCCCCTCCAAAAGGCTTTGTATTATGGTTTCTCCCATCAAGAGAGACATTGTACAATACAATTCTTTGTGTTCCTTCAAGACTAGCTAGTGCAATGAAGATGGAAGCTTCATACACCAAGCAAAACACTTAATCAAACACAACTTGAATTATCCCCGTTCTCAGACCCAAGACCTCACACACCTTCGAAGATGGTGAGAGCTAGCAGGGTATGAGAGTAGATTGAGAAGAAAAAGAAGTATCTTACGAGAAAGACGTACATCTCCTCACATAATCACTCATATTAGCATAGCTTAGCTTAGTAATTAGCTTGGTAGAGAAGATGAGCATGCATTGAAGCTTGGCTCTTGGTTGGATTTGCATCCATATGCCAAGAGAGTGTTGATGTAGGCTTCTATCTCACAAGCTTGGAGTAGGTGATGAGCTCTCCATTAAAGCTTGGGAGGAGATAGAGAAATTTCCCTTCACACATGGTCAAGTGTGTGTGTGTGTGTGTCAATGCCAAGCAAAAATCAGCCCCCCCTCTCTCTTGGGCGAGCCCTAGCTGCTAATTAGGTCTGGCTTTTGCCTCATTGGACCTCCCCAGGTCAAGCCAATAGGAATTAAGCAGCATAAGTGATAGCCTTCTGACATGTGTCCCCCTTTCCCCTTTTGTGAGAGCTTCAGGTAATTAAATAATTAAACTAAACTCTCATTGGACCCCTTTGCCTCCTGGCCAATAGGAATCAGGCAAGCCATGGGGCTCCTGAATGCTCATTGGACCCCTTGGGAGACTGCCCAATAGTCTTCTAGGAGACTTAATTCTCATTGGTTTCTTTTATTAAATGTTTTTAAATTAATTAAACTAGATTTACTCTAGCTTAATTCTCATTGGTCCACTTCAAGGGTCTTCCAATAGGAACTGGGCACACCTTGTGGGCATCTGGCCTAGGGAGCTGACATGTGTCCCTCATTCCCTTTGTGTAAAGGGAGCCTGTGTGTGTGTGTGTGTGTGGCTTTCTCTCTCATCCCCTAGCTTTGGGGCTCGCCCCCTCCCATGTAGGGATGTGCAAAGACTTTTAGAGCACACACAAAGCATCCAATTTTTCCTAGGGTTGACCTTTGGACACAACCTTTGAATTTTGGAACCTTAGCATTTTGGAAGTCTTAATGGGCTGAACCTTAGGGTCTTTTTGGCCCATTGTTTCACATGGCTCTTTTGCAGATGGCCCCCCCTTTGGATCCCTATTTTCCCTCCTTTGGATCCCTACTATGGCCGGTCTGCTAGCTTAACCAATATTCTAGCTTTTTCTCCCTTGGCACTTCCCCACATTAAATGATCAGTTTAATATGAGAAAATCATTTAGGAGAATTAGATATTGATTATTATGACAGCCTTTGTCATTTGTGTGCATGGTCCCCACTTTTGTAGCCCGATGGTCCCACTATTGTCACAACCAAGGGGAAGAGACAAAGGGGTTGACGACCATACACATAACCAAATGTAGGCTACTTGTGTAGCCATAGGCAAATCAAGTACAATGGAAAATTCAAGGGGGTTTTGTCCTTAATTGATTGATTGAGTGTGTGTGTGTGTGTGTGTGTGTGTGTGTGTGTGTGTGAGAGAGAGAGAGAGAGAGAGAGAGAGAGAGAGAGAGAGAGAGAGAGAGAGAGAGAGAGAGAGAGAGAGAGAGAGAGATGATGATGAAATGAGATAAAATGATATATTAACGCTTGTGCAGCCAAATTGTGTCGACCCTTGCAGGGGGCACATGCAGTGGTGTATATTCTTACAGATGCATGGCAGAGGCCTAGAGAAGATGGGAAGAGCCTGGACAGGCAAGTGGCAGTGGAAATGTAGGATTTATGTGGTTTTATAAGCCAAAAGAGCTCCAGATAGGGTCTGACAAGGTGGTAGGTGAAGAATGTTTGAGGTGATAGTTTTTGGCCCAAATATGTAGAGCTTGAAGTGCTGAAGGAGCAGGTCCAGATGGCTCATCAAACGGAGCTACAGGGTGAAAGATATGGGGGGTCAAAGTTGGAGTGCATTGCAGATCTGGGGCGGGTAAGCCAGGTGATGCCATGTGGTCGGAGCCAGTTTCAATGGATGGATGTGTAGTGCTCAATTTATGGAGCCTGGTCGTCTTTTCAGATTGTCGTTTGGAGTCCTGAATGCCAAGATAGGGGCAATTGAAGTTTTGACGGGGGTAAGGTTTGTGCGAGGTTGGTCACCTTGGAGGTGTTCCATTTGATGTTTTCAAAGCTACATCGGGGTTTGCATGTTTTCTATGCAGCAAGTGAAGACCACAAGAAGTTGCAATACATCGGGCCAGTGAGGTTTGGCCTCTTGAAGTTGGAGCCGGTTAGAAACGGTGTGGTAGCAGATGAACTTTTATCGTTTTTTATCGCATCAATTGAAGTGCTCGAGAAATTCAAAAAAGTGGTGGTGCTTTCCCAACACAAAGTTGAGAACCTGGTCTCGTGGTAGGATTTGATGCTTGGCAAGGGGTTCATTGGGTAGAAAGTGGCAGACAATGCAAGTTGGAGGGAAAGAATATATATTTTGCTCTTGTGGAGTTTATTGAGGCCATGGAGGGGGCAACTGACCACGGTCCGACATGTTGTGAAGGATTGGGGGGCTGGCCTCTACAACACCTCAAACCAGCACCAATAAAAGAGGATGAAGAGTATAGCTCTCTCGAGATAATATGGGCTGATCTTCTCTCACTAATTTTCTCAATTTGATACACTCAACCTCGACTAGCCTCGACTAGCTCCGATTAGCTTCCCTCTACACCGCTACAACTCCCACTACACTCCATTGCACTCAAAGACACCAAGGAAGCAATAAAATCAAGGAAAAAAGTGAGAAAAAAACCATGGAAATCTCTGCACTTTTGACCATAACTCAAAGAGCTTCACTTCTTTTCAAACGCCCTTTCATGTGCTAGTAGGGCTTCCATAGGCGCTCCCATATATACACATAGCTTGACCAAAACCCACTCAAATCAAGCTTAATTTGAAAACCCACAAAGTTCAGCAAAAAAAATCAAAAAAGGTGATGGAAAACTTGGGGGAAACCTTGCCCTTTGATATATGTACAAGCAAGGCATTGCAACACATAGTTTACCATCGACTAGCTGCACCACAAGGAGCTGCACACACCATAGCCACCATACCTCAAAACAAAATGAAGAGAGGTCAATATGTAGAGCTAAGCACCCACTTTCATCAGCCCATTGAGGAGAGACACACTCTCAACTCACCACATCGGGCCCTCGACTAGCAAGACAGGCTGCTCTACTCTCAAACGCCTCTATCCCTCGCGGCAATCAGGGCTTCTTGCTGCTAGATCTTCCTCTGTCAAATCCCCCACTCACTCACAACCTCAAGCTGATAAAAACTCAGTTTTGTTCATATTTTTCAAGTACTAAGTGACTCTTTCAAGTCTCAACACGTCTATGTACAAAAACAACAAAACTATGCACCCCGCACAACTGGCCCGCATGCGTAGAGATAGCTGGCACACACCGCCTTTGTACACTTTGTACAAGCATGATTTATTTACATATAAGGGACCCAAAAGCATTAAAAAACCCTTTCCAAAGTCTTTGGGGTGGCTTGCATCATTCCGTAAAAACACGTCACATATTGCCCCCCCAACAAGCATGAAACAGTTTCAAGTGTTTCATGTACATTTCTTGCTTCATCACATGATTCTGGTCACATAAGGCCTGATTCGGATCCCATTGACTCTTGCCTTATGCATATTTCCATCCAAGTCCTTGAGCTGATAGCTTCCATTATCATAAACCTTATGCACCCCAAAAGGACCTTCCCACTTTGCCTTGAACTTTGTTTGAAAGGTATTGTCCAAAGCACTATTATACCTCATAACCAACATGCCTTCACATAGCCCTTTTTCCTTTATCTTTTCATTGAATACATCAGCCCTTCTTCTTCCCAAGTCTTCATAGTATCTAATGGCACTTTCTCTATCCAACAAGAGGCTATGCATAGATTCCAGTCTCTCTTTTACATGCTCCTCCTCAACCAAACTATGCTTCAAAATGAACTCCAATGAAGGAAGCATCACATTAATCGGCATAACACACTCTTCTCCATATACCAAATGAAATGGAGTGAAGCCCGTGGATGATTTTTGAGTCACTCTACATGCCCACAATGCCCTCTCCAAATACATATCCCAATCTTTTGGATGTTCTTCCACAAGCTTGAACAATATCTTCTGTAAAACTCCATTGAATGCCTCCACCAACCCGTTGCATTGTGGATGATAAGGAGTAGCATACCTATGTTTGATCTCCAATTTCTCCACCAATTCAGTGATAAGATCATTCCTAAACTCTTTCCCTTGATCACTTACAAGCTCCAACGGCACTCCAAATCTACAACATATGCAATAAAAAATAAAGCTGCATACATCTTTGCTTGTAGCCCCTCTACTAGCCTTTGCTTCTGGCCATCTTGTCATATAATCCACTGCACTAAGTATGTAGTGCTTCCCATTTCTAGTGCCCGGAAGAGGACCAATTACATCCACACCCCACTTCTCAAAAGGTCCATAGCTTACAATGTGTTTCAAAGGCTCACGCATCAGCTTTCTCTTTTGATATATTTGGCACTCGTGACAGCTTCTACACCAATGCACAACATCCCTATTCATACTTGGCCACATAACTTGAGCATTCAATACTTTCCTTCTTTTAATTTCCACTCCAAAATGGCCTCCACATCCTTCCTCATGACATGATTTTAAGCAATCAAAAACTTCATCATGGTAGAGAACTCTTCTCATGACACCATCAGCCCCCTTGTGATACATTTGCTCTCCAATCAAGACATACCTCATAGCTCTTCGTGTGATTGCATGCCTTTGTTGAGAAGCCAATCCATTTCTTGCAAAACCCGTTTGCAACACATGTTCTTCCTCATGGAGGGATTCCCTTCCAAGATACCTTGGCTCTCTAATTATCACCGCATGCACATCCTTTGTGAACACCTGTTCCGCCAACTCATGAGCCCTTACATTCATATTTCGTGGTACATGACATATTTGAAAGGAAGTAAAAGACTTTAACAACTTCCTCACTTTGAAAAACCAGCCCTTCATGCCTTCTTGATTTACCTTCCAGGTACCTTGAACTTGCCGCACAATCAACATAGAATCACCTTTGATTAAAAGCCTCCTTCCATGTCTTTTGACACATTCTTCCAGGCCCAAATAGAGGCTTGCATACTCAGCCTCATTATTACTCTTTACATCCACTTCTTGGCTTCCAAACCAGCACTCAATGCCATTTTTATCCACAAATACATAACCAATAGTGCCCTTATTAATGTTCCTTTTGAAAGCCCCGTCAAAGTATAAGGTACCCTCTACATCCTGAAGCTCCATATGCATAGTTGGACTTGGTGCTATCTTCTTTCCAAATCCTTCTTCAACTCACTCCTTGCATGAATCTCTTTAAAAGTGAGCATATCCGCCATATTTTCTCTCACACTATCCTCCTTAGTAAAGCTCATGTCAAATTGTTGCAAGCTAAGTATCCACTTTTGCAATTTAGGACTATCCCCAGGATACCTTAGTGCATGAGGCAATAAACTACATGATGTTAACACCACAAAAGGCTTACAAATAAGATAAGATTTCAGCCTTTTTGTTGCATATACCAATGCCCAAACCAATTGCTCGATCTCATGCCAAGATTTTTGTGCATCATTCTTCACTTTGCTTATGTAGTAAACCGGCCTCATATAAGGTTGATTTTTTCCTTTTTGCATCAATACTGCACCAATAGCATGCTCACCCATGCTCAAGCTCAAGTAAAACATTTCATCCCAACAAGGATGCATCATCAAAGGTAATGTAGATAGCTTTTCCTTGAAGTCCTCAAAAGCTGTTTGCTCATGCTCAGTCCAAAGAAAAGGGTCTTTTTGTGTCGCTTCTTGCAAAGGGTGCACATATTCAACAAGCATACAAAAAGACCTTGACAAGTACCTTAGCTTTTGTACAAAACTCATCAATTCCTTTGTACTTTTAGGACTCTCTATCATAAGCAAACATTCCACTTTTGCAGGATCTGGAGCTATCCCATTCTCACTTACCTCATGGCCAAGAAGTATCACTCTAGCTCTTGCAATTTTACATTTCAAAGGATTGAGTTTACCCCCATCATCATCAATCCTTTTAAACACCATATGAAGATTTTTCACATGAATCATTCTATCACTGTAAACACAAAAATCATCCATAAAAACTTTTACAAAGCTTCCAAGGTAAGGCCCCAATACTTTGTCCATCCAACTTTGGAAGCTCGCATAAGAATTCATCAAGCCAAAGGGCATCACCCTATAGCAAAACACTCCCCATGGGGTCAAAAAGCTGGTCTTCTTTTGATCTTCATATGCAATCCCAATTTGAAAATACCCACTAAACCCATCACATACCGAATATCTCTCATGACCTGCAACAGTGTCCAAAATCTCATCCTGAAAGGGAAGGGGATAGTGATGCCGCTTTGTTGCCGCATTCAATGGCTTATAGTCCACACATATTATCCATTTATTTCCCTTTTTTGGGACTATAACCACAGGGGAAACCCATTCTGCATCATCCACAAGGTAGATAAAACCAGCTTGCAAAAGCTTACTCACCTCTATCTCCAATACCTTTCGTTGAATGGTGCCCAATCTCCTTAGCTTTTGAGCAACAGGCTTTGCACCTTCTTTAAGATTTATTTCATGAACAACACTCTTTGTTCCCCTCATTTGAGCATAATCTTTGGCAAACAACTTGGGATACCTATCAAACAATGCATCATATGCTTCTCTCTCTCGACTAGTCAGGTCACCTGCAAGCATATCCATTAATTCAGCTTTTGGTACATTCGGCTCATGATCAGCCCCATGGTCATTTTCTAATCTCATAGCATTCCCTTTATCACAATTTTCATCATATACATGTATCCCACAAAGATCTACATCAAGATCAAGAAGACTTTGATCATAAACCTCATCGTCAGTACATGTAGAGGATGCACTAGAAGAACTGTCACACATGTCATAAGTGGATGGCGATAAATCTTGATGCATAGCTGGTTCATCATCAATTTCCAACACCTTACATGTTTTCATATCATATCTAATCCTTTTCTCTTTAGGCCTGTCCACAAAGAGGTCAATACATCCCCTGTACCAGTCCTGCCGTGACCTCATAGCAATCAACCAAGGTCTACCCAATATAACTGGATATGCCCCAAGCTTTGCACGCATCACATGAATGTCCATGACAGCCCTTTGACCCAAAACATTAAGCTCCAAGTCATGAATAACTCCCAAGCATTTCACTCTACTACTATTTGCCATCGTCACACTGAACAAGGATTTGCCTTTGAGCTGCAATCCCAATTGCTGCATTGTTTCCTCTGTCATAACGCACACTTGGGCTCCACCATCGATGTACGCCTTATTTACCATCCTTCCATGTATCCAAGCATCAACCACAGGCAAAACATTAGTAACTTTATGAAGCTGCACTACATGTGGATCGCGTGTCTTTACCTTCACCCTTCTAACACTAGCTAGTTTATGCCAGTGCCTTCTCATACTTGAGCTTAAATGCAAGAGTTGCCCATATGATATGTCGGCCCTCTTTTTCTTCAAGTCTTCTAAGAGATTGTATGCTGATTGACCCTTCCCAAGCTGAAAATCATCCATGCCTATCTTCCTTCTTCTTGCCCTTACCTTTGCCTGCTTACTACTTTCAGCCTCTTCCATAGGTGCCTTGCCTTTATCTACATCTCTCCTTGGCTTTGTCCTTGCTCTTTCCTCTTTGAAAAGGCCTTCACTCCCTGGTTTTTGTGCCCTTGTTATCTTATTTGCAAAGACATCAAACTCATCATCTTCATCTCCCTCCTCAACTGCCTCCAAAATTCCTACGTTAAATTGTGGAGGTGCTTGAGCTTGATTTTGTCCCTGTTGTTGTGCAAGTCCTTGACCTCGGAGAGGTTGAACATTTCCATTTACATTGCATTCATTACCTATTTGTCTTTGTATGATAGGATATATACCTCCTGGCTCTCTCCTTGGTTGATTGCAATTGGGCGATATATGCCCTCTCTCCCCACAATTGTAACACATCACATTATCACCTCTATTCCTTTGAGGCCGTTCTACTTGAGGTCTTCTTACTTGCTGTTGGATAGCTTGCATAGCAAGGTTGAGGTTCCCTATTTGCTCTGTCAATCTTTGAATGTCTTGGTGAAAGGATTCCTGTCCTCTATTGTCCACTCTTGGAGCTTCTACATGGATTTCCCTTTCAACATGCATATCCAAGGGCAAAGGCTCGACCACATTATTTGTTGATACATAACCATCCCTTTGATGTACATTTGCTTCTCGTTCCCTATTTGCCATTTCATGCCTTCTCACCTTCTTTCTCCATTGCTCTCTAGCAACCTTTACTGCCTCATTGTAGGTCCCTGGGTCCTTGAGCTCCACCTTGTCTCTAATGCTTTGATATAAGACAACCACAAACCTATCTTTGTTCAAGAAATCAGGGGGCATTTGATTCTCTTCAAGTCCCTTTATGATCTTTTTCCAACAAGCTTCAAACCTGTTTATGTGCAGATTGATGTCTTCATGTTCTCCTTGTTGCAACTTGCTTAGCTCTCTCCACAAATACTCAGGATCATCCTCCTTCTCAAACTCTTCTCTCAAGGCATGAGAAAGAAGATTCCGATCTCCCTTTACACCACCTTCAAGCCTATCTTCATACCATTCACGTGCTTCACCTTCAAGTAGCAAACTCACCAAACGTACCTTGAATGCACCATAGTCCCTATTGCTCTTCAATGCAATCAATTCGATCCTTCGGATGAACTTGTCCACATCTTCTCCTTTTCCACCCTTGAAGACCTCATACCCATCTCCCGCCATAGGCCTTGAGTTGATCTTCAAATGGATGCCAATCTGTAGATCAAAACCCTGTTAGAAGGATTCTCTTCTCCTCAGTGGGGGCACCAGTTTATGTGAAGGATTGGGGGGCTGGCCTCTACAACACCTCAAACCAACACCAAGAAAAGAGGATGAAGATTATAGCTCTCTCGAGATAATATGGGCTGATCTTCTCTCACTAATTTTCTCAATTTGATACACACTCAACCTCGACTAGCCTCGACTAGCTCCGATTAGCTTCCCTCTACACGGCTACAACTCCCACTACACTCCATTGCACTCAAAGACACCAAGGAAGCAATAAAATCAAGGAAAAAAGTGAGAAAAAAACCATGGAAATCTCTGCACTTTTGACCATAACTCAAAGAGCTTCACTTCTTTTCAAACGCCCTTTCATGTGCTAGTAGGGCTTCCATAGGCGCTCCCATATATACACATAGCTTGACCAAAACCCACTCAAATCAAGCTTAATTTGAAAACCCACAAAGTTCAGCAAAAAAAAATCAAAAAAGGTGATGGAAAACTTGGGGGAAACCTTGCCCTTTGATATATGTACAAGCAAGGCATTGCAGCACATAGATTACCCTCGACTAGCTGCACCACAAGGAGCTGCACACACCATAGCCACCATACCTCAAAACAAAATGAAGAGAGGTCAATATGCAGAGCTAAGCACCCACTTTCATCAGCCCATTGAGGAGAGACACACTCTCAACTCACCACATCGGGCCCTCGACTAGCAAGACAGGCTGCTCTACTCCCAAACGCCTCTATCCCTCGCGGCAATCAGGGCTTCTTGCTGCTAGATCTTCCTCTGTCAAATCCCCCACTCACTCACGACCTCAAGCTGATAAAAACTCAGTTTTGTTCATATTTTTCAAGTACTAAGTGACTCTTTCAAGTCTCAACACGTCTATGTACAAAAACAGCAAAACTATGCACCCCGCACAACTGGCCTGCATGCGTAGAGACAGCTGGCACACACCACCTTTGTACACTTTGTACAAGCATGCTTTATTTACATATAAGGGACCCAAAAGCATTAAAAAACCCTTTCCAAAGTCTTTGGGGTGGCTTGCATCATTCCGTAAAAACACGTCACAACGTGTCCACTTAAAAAGATCCACATGTGGTGGGAGATTGACGAGTACAGGTTACTTATACCATAGCGTGGCCTCACTCTAAGCAGCACGAGGAGCTCTTGGATCCCCCAAGCATGGGCTATGGCGTGCCTTGGGCAGCGCACGTGGCCCTGTGCATAACTGAGTCAAGGCAGAGGCCTATCGGTTTTGGCCGTCAGTGTGGCAATGTGGTGGTGCGCGGTGAGCAGTGGTCGGTGCAGCTGGCGAGAAGGTGGTGATGACATGGTGCCCCACTGGGGTATGTTCACCCGCGCAAAGGGGCAAACCTTTTATGAGAGAGAGAGAGAGTAGAAGCACCGATGGCGCGGTCGGTGCCCCACTTGGGGGGTTGATCACATGGAATACTTGGGCCTCAAAAAAGTCGACAAAAATAGAAGGTAGGTCTTCACATGCAAAGAGAGCCTAAAAATAGGTTGTCCTCACACTCCCAAAGGGGAAACTTTTTCAGTTTTGGTAGGAGTTTTTGGGAGCTTCGGGAGCTCTCAGTCGGGAGGAAGGAGAGGGGGTTCCCGGGTTGCAAAGGAGAGGAAGAAGGTAGGGCTCTGAAGGCAAGAAGGAGAGAGCTCTCTTTTGGGGAGCTGAAGGAGGAGAAGAAGGGTGAGTCGGATTTGTTTGCACAAAGTGGGCACAACGAGGAGCTGCCGGGCAAGAGAAGGCTAGGATGTGGGGAGTACTTTGAGCGAGCTTGGAGGAGCTTTGTAGGAAAGAGGTTGGCGCCAACAAGGGTGTTTTTGCCGTGCTCTCAAACGAGGAAAGTCGCACAAGCAGTGAAGCCAAAATTGTTAATTTTCTTGATGCACGAGGTTGCCATGCCGAGCCGGTTGTAGTCCAGGTTTTATGGTGTTTGTAGAGAGGTTTTTTTAATCACAATTGAAGCAAAGCATGCTAGTTTCTTGTGCCGTCTCTTCCCCTTTTCCCCCTTCTTCTCTTTGTTGTGTTCTAGTTGTCTGGTGCCGCTGTTCGAGATGTGTGTGCCTCCCCAGGATTCTGTGTGTGTGAAAGAGAAAGAGAGAGCGGTGTGTGCTACGGCAAGATCATAAACGGACAAGATCATGTGTGGATTACTGTCGATTGTGTGAGTTTTGAAGGTAAACTCTAGTGGATCGCAGTGCAGTGATTTTCATGGGCTACAAAGAGGCAGATTACTTGGATTCCGAGTGTGGTCTCCTTTCTTCCCATCCAATGTCTTCAAAAGGCCAAATTGACCTATAAGATAAAAGAGTTTACAAATGGTGAATATGATACAATGTCTGTGTAAAAGACTTACAAAACAAAACAAAAACAGAAAAACTAAAAAACTAAAACTGAACTGAGCTAAAGTGAAATGAAAGGAAAAGGAATGGGATGAAATGAAATAAGATGAAAGGTTGAGATGCTAGGATCAAGATCCTATCTTATGATATCCAGCATCGGTCTTTGGTGGAGCTCATCAATGTCTTCCCCAATGAGTACTCCGACTGGGCATCTCCGATGTCTGGCCAGAATAGCCCGAACCCTCTGATGCAACTTCCGCCGATGTCTTGATGACGATCGCAATCATGGGCGTCTGGATCTCCCAAGTTCAGTGGCCTTGTCAGTCAATGTACCTCTAGTACATGTGGACTCTAAAGTCTATTTTGATGCTTGCTCATGTGAATGTCGTGCCTATAGTCTGAAAAATCAGTGATCTCTCTCTGTGAGTGTCTCCTATAGTCTAATCTCCTCAAGAGGATCTCCCTATGTCTGCCCAACTCCAATAAAAATAGCCCAAGGCATCTCTGATCTTGATATCTCATAACTTTGGCCAATGGTCCAAAACCCTCTTTGAATAGGCAATGGAAACGGCCTCGTATCTCATAGTAGACTCGGCAATGATAGGTATGCCATGGACTGGCCCATGAAAGTTAAAGGAAATACCAACCCAGCTACGCAAGACTCCAAGATGGAGGTAACTATAGAAGTGTGTGAGAAATAGGTAAAGGATAGCAAAGAGTCAGGACAAGGTGAAGAAAAAGAGGCTATGATCTGTGACAAAGAAGTAACCAAACAACAGGAGAGGGTGGTCGAGAAGTAGTGCATCGGTATGCACATTCCTATTGGTCCAAGCAGTGACATTATATCACCACCTATGATTATGACAATGACGACTATGTCAATGGTGCAAATCCCGGGCCTAAAGAGGGTCAAAAGGGTGAAGGTAGTGGCAAGGGATTCTAGGTCAGTGAGAATACAAATGCTTGGAAAGAGAGAAGCTCTGCTCCACCTCTCACCCAGCCAAAAGAGAGGACATCTATTATCCCTCTTCACAATCCCTTTGCAATATTGCAAGAGAAGAAAGGCCCTAATTTGGATCCCCCGGGAAAGTTCATGTTTATTGGGGGAATGGGAAAAGACCAATGGAGGAGGACACGAGGAAAGAGAGTTCCATAGGAGAGTCTCAGGATGTGGAGGAGTTTGTTCCCGTCTCTCTGTAGTTGAGGAGCTGATTATACAAACATGGAATGTTAAGTGGATCAAGACCAAGAAGAAGAGCTCTTTGGATGTACAAGAACATCACCTTGATGCTGCAAGTAAAAGAAAACAAGCACTGGGTAAGAAGCTTATTTTTTATGGAGAGGGTGGGGATGGCTACAACGTGTAATGACGGTTGTGGATAGGGACCTTGAATCTAAGGTGGTGCTAAATCATCCATATGGGAGAGCCTTGGGAGTTAAGATCAAGTGGGGGGACAAACATCTCATCATTGCTTGAGTAAGTTCGTTCAGATGTGTTGATGATGACCTTATGCAGTTGTTGGATGATGCTCTATGATTTTGAACCTCTACAAAATAGAGATTTTGTTTTTTGATGCATCTTGCGAGCCTAATGAAGAGAGTTTTAGTGAGAGTGAAGGTGCACTATCAATGCTTTCACCTGTGATTGATGATCGACAATTGGATGAGCCAGTTGCACATGGGATATAGCATTATCTAGTGATGCCTGATGCTATAAGGGATGTGATGTTACCCTATGATGTAGGGGATTTTCAGCTAGCTTTTGACCCAAGAGGTGACAGAGATATGCATGGTCCGGGGCAGTTGGCTTATATGCCATATGATCCAAGCGGTTTTCATGAATATTTGTGGGTTAATTTATGTTTATGCTCTGCTGATTGGAAATTCTTGTGTTTTCCATATGATCCATGCGATTTTCGTGAAGGTTTGTGGGTTAATTTATGTTTATGCTCTATTGATTGGAAATTCTTGTGTTTTCCCTATGATCTTGGAGGATGGTGCAATTTTAAAAAAAAGGAATGCTCACAGTGGGGCAAATGATTGGTTTCCCATTTGATCCTAGGGGCTACTGAAGTATATGCTGTAGATTCAAAGGACATGAGTTATTTTCTTATAGCATGTTACTTGGTAGTGGATTTTACATTTATATTTATGCTAAGTGGGAAGATTTTTGGGTTTTGTGGTTAGTATGCTTACATGGATATCTTCCAATTGACATCGTTGGACAATTGATGAAGTATCTTTACGTCTTTCGAGTTGGGTTTATTGCCAAAACTTGAAAAGAAGGACTTGACGACCATTTCGTGTGTAGACAGACTAAGGCATACTTGAGCTTGACAAAGTTCCCTAAATCGAGCTTGATGGTCAAGCCGTGTGCAAGAGCACTTGAGTCTGGCAGGGTTGACTAAACAGGTTTTCCATAATTGAGTGCTGGAGATATGGCAGATACAATTCAAAGAATTGTGATGGACAATTGATTAAGCTAGACCATTGATGATAGGATTTAAACGTTATTTTGTTTTACATGTATTTACCATTTATGTGAGCTTGATGATAGCAAAGACCTTTAAGTGCTTATAGCAGATGTAGATTAAAGATTGGTTGGCATAGACCGAAGGTTGTGCAGGTTCAGAGGGGGTGGATGTTGTGCAGCTCCACTTCCATGATGGGAAAAATAGTAACGGGATGAATATAAAGTTTATTTGAAGCCTATATGATTATCCAACAATAATAGGGCTTGATAACAAGCAAGTTAAATGCTAAATGTATGCCAGATGTGACTTTAAAGGGCCAACAGATGCCTTATGATGCTAAAAAAGAGTATGCTTTAAGTGAGCACATATGGGAGTTTATGATCTAGAACTGCAGTGCTTGAAGTGCTCTACCGGCCTGTCTTTAGGGCTCATCAATTGAAGCTACGGTGAAGAAGTTATGGCAGTTTGAAGTTAAAGTTGATGCAGACCATACCGGATTGGGCAACTACAGTTGACGGGACATAAATGAAGTGAATGGATGGGCCTGAAGTGCTCACTTTGTGGAGCATGTTGATCTTTTCAGATCAGCAATTGGAGATCTGATCGTCAAGTTATTACCAGTTTAAGTTTTCCCGGGGGCTAGTTCCATGCCAGGTTGGCCGCCTCAGTCGGTGTTCCATTTGGGAATTTTACAAGCTTAGCAGGGTTTGTATGCGTTCTATGCAGCTTGAGAAGTCTATAGGAATTTACGGCTCATCAAAAAAAGTTTGGGTTGATGAGATAATATGGCTTGAGGTTGATGTCAGTTGTTAGCACTGCTGAGCTGGATAATTTTGGCATTATCCGAGAAACTGATACAAGCAATAAACAACCGAGTGCGAAGGGAATTCCTTTCGAAAAATGCAAATACCTATACATGCATCTTAAAAGCATGTGGCATTATCCGATGTAAATCCCTGGGATTGCCTAGCCTCGATCCTCTTGTCCAACCTCCCTTTATAGGCCTTGCCCCTAGGATCCCGTCTCCATTAGCAGCCGGCCCTTGGCCCCGATCCTTGACCTCCAGGGTGGCCCCTGGCCTGACATTACTTCCCCCTTGGAGAAGCATTTTCTTCCTTGAAAACAAGAGTGATGATACACTAATGTTTTCCACATTGGCATCCTTCATGGATCCAACAATTTGTTTGACCGAAACACGGTTCAGTAGGAGGTCCAATGAAATCAAGAAAAACATCTTGATTTTGCAGATTGTTGTCCATTTGAAACCATCTTGTGTTACCGGCTCATATCCAATCATAGTGTGTAGACTCCTTTTAGGACGCACATGAGCATGCTAAATGATTTATCACAACAAAGATGTACCCGAAAGAGTACCACTTTCCATGAAAGTAACTTGTTGACATAACTCATCAGCCAAGTTTAAGTCCTTGACTTGTTCTCAAATTTTATTAGTAAACAACCCCACTATAACTAGTGTTCAAGGTTGAGAACCTGACTTATACATGAAGAGACCAAACCTAATCGCAATATGCTTTAAATTAAGGTGAGAAAACTCCAAGTAGAGAAATAAATGCTTACTAATTGGGTTGCTTGGTGCTAATGTACGCACTTTGCATATCCTTTAGCACAAGATTACACTTTGAAATCTGCCTATTCCCTTGGATAACTGATAGTACTAAGGTGTTTTTCCCCACGGTTTACAGACAGTCTTCCAAGATGACTCATAGACGGTGATCACAATATCATACAACATTGTTGAGCAAGCAACAATGTCTTTAATAACCATTTTGGTTAACGTGAAAAATCCACCAGTACCCAAACCAAGCCGTGACCTCTCTTGGTGATTGATAGATCCAAAAGTAAGCTCATAGAGATAGTGCACATAGAGTTCAAAATGCTTCATAAGCAACTAATGTGATGAATATGCATGGCGCTCTAAATAAGTCTTTGCTAAACACTAGGGCCCATAACACCTAGTGTATGCATTTAGCAAAGACAGATCTGAGCCTGTATATCCATGATCATCCTTGCCAATACTTATGGAAAATGTGATGCTCCTAGCACACATTAAAGAGGAATGTAAATAGTTCTAAAAAGAAACTAAGTACTTCCAGATGTAATCATTTCCAAGCCTTGTTGAAACGTTTGAACCATAATAGAAGGTCAAATCGTAATCACTTCTAGGTGTAAACAATGAAATCTTTTCATTAATAACTCATAGCCTTGCTATCTGCATAAACAACCATCTGTAATGTTGTTTAGCTACACTTATACCTTAACAAGTAATTCTAAGTATCCGATAATTTTTGGCCACCGAAATTGCTCCTAATACGTCGTGCTAAAAATGGTCTAGAAAACATATTTGACCAGTACCTAGGGACTTTGTCATGACACATACTTGAAATAGTGGGCGCTAGTGTCAGTCCCAGAGACTCCTATTCTCCACATGTGGAATATGTCTCCTATAAGGATGTCTAAAATAAGGACATCCTTGAAGTGCAATATATACTTGTGCATGGAGGTAACTGGAAACACTCTACAACGGGAGTGAGAGAGATCCTCATTAGCCTTGCTCCACACTGGCTACACCGAAGTCCTTGAGTTTCTAGACCATGTTGTATCCCATACAACATGTGCCAAATCGAACCCTACAAGTAGGTCCATAACTGCATAATGCTGCATAATGCAGAAACTTATTTTGGACACTACAACCCAAATTGCTTGGCTCTTCATGACCTTGTCATCTCTCTGAAGAGCAGAAATGGATGAAGCATTCAAGTGTATTCAGCCAGCTTGAAAAAGTCAAGTAAAAAGTATGAAAAAAATGGAAATAAACCGAAACATATGCATGCCTGTAGGGTGAACATAGTGTTCACTTACCTGTAGTCTAAGGCACCTACCTAAATTTCCCGCCTGCAAAGGCCTGGGAGCACTAATTTGAAATTAGTAAAATGCAAGTAGTAACCTTGGGTGTTGCCGTTGCAAACCAAACCCCTCGGTTAAAAATCGACATTGTCAAACTGCTTGGTTAGACTTTTGTATGGAAACTGCTCAACTAGCAGCCAACACTGTCTTAATTCAACTTTCGAAGTTGAAATTATCCACAAGCCCTTGGCACCTTATGGACTTCTTTCCTTGAAAGTGCAAGTGTGAGGATTCCAAAAATTAACCATCACACTTAATAAGTGATTTAGTAATTACGAGTTTGGTCTTACCCCAAAACTGGTCTCATATAGACACTCTTAGTGCTATAGATAAAATAGGAGATCCATGGAAGTTGGAATCGCATTCACAACTAGATCTTTTCCGGATCCAAAAATCCATAATCTTGGGTTTTTTTGAAGAGCCGTGCTGTCTAAAATACTAGCTTCATCTATACACCTTGATAGAGATAAGCCCTTACAAGTTTAAGACGTTGAAAAACTCAACTTGATTTACACACTCAAAGTGTGTAGTGATAAAACAACACCCAAAAAATTGCTAATGGCAAGACTCTTGCTTGTCCATTAGAATTGAGGGGTATTCAATTGAATAGAATTGTTCAATCTTGAAAGCAATCACTCACGGATTACAAATCTATGGCTCTTAAGCATTCCAAAATAGGTGGCAATAGATGGCTCTTAGCCCTTCCTATTACCGTATTGACATAGAAAGATTTCTATAAAATCATGCCTAGTTTCAGCTTTCTTGTAGAGAAGTTGGAAAGAGAGAGAGAAAGAGAGAATGTTGGGCCGAGGAAGCCCCTTATTCTAATGTGTTGTATGCCTCTTGCAGATACTCCAGTGCAGACCATGTCTGTGTCATAGCTTATCCGATAACCTTACAATAGTGTACATGTACCACGGCCTCGTAGAGAGAGGTACCATAAGTTGCATCTTGATCCACTTACCTTGGAGGTGATCGTGGTTGTACCAAGGTGACTTTAAATACGGCACTTTCCCTGTGAATAAACATAGAAAAAATTTATTTTAAGATATCCATCACTTACCTTGTCCTTGACAGAGTAGTTAGTGTTATAGCGGAAGCGTACATAGTAATAATGAGATGGAATTATGTCAATCTCATTTGCATGCCATGCATGCAGAGGTGTAAGCCCTTGGCAACATTGACGGTCCCGACAGATTGATCCGAGACCTGAAGTGCCTTGCACAATCGAGCATGGATACATCACAATTTTCCGTTGTTTGACGTAAATTGTGAGCTTATACCCACACGTTGCCGAATGCCCAGAATTGTGTGCCAATGTTGTTGAGTTGAAGTCAACAACAGAATCTTGGCACTGGGTAGAAGCCTTGCTTCTTAGAAATGTTGTCAAAGCACTTTGTTGTGTACAATAGGCAATCTTTGCCAACTTAAAAGTTAAAAATGTATAAAAACAAGAAAACTTGGTTCATAGCCATATTTGCTGCTTGAGGGAGGTAGCTACGCCCTCGTGTGATTTAAAAATCTACAGACAGATGGGCAAGTTTCCCTAAGTTTGTTCTAGCTTTGGAAACCACAATGCCAAATGGCAAAAGGGAAGGCGTGCTTCACATAAGAATGCATGCAATTCTGGTGCTCATAGCTAAGACATACTCTTGTCAATTTACAATGGCATAACATGCTTTAATGTGGCCATGTTGTCGCAAAGAAAATGTATGCCATTGTAAGGTATAGAGCCATTGTAAGGTATAGAGCCATTGTAAGGTACATAGAAAATCTATGCCGTTGTAAGGTACAGTGTCATAATAATCAATATCTAATTCTTCTAAATGATTTTCTCATATTAAACTGATCATTTAATGTGGGGAAGTGCCAAGGGAGAAAAAGCTAGAATATTGGTTAAGCTAGCAGACCGGCCACAGTAGGGATCCAAAGGAGGGAAAATAGGGATCCAAAGGGGGGGTCATCTGCAAAAGATCCATGTGAAACAATGGGCCAAAAAGACCCTAAGGTTCAGCCCATTAAGACTTCCGAAATGCTAAGGTTCCAAAATTCAAAGGTTGTGTCCAAAGGTCAACCCTAGGGAAAATTGGATGCTTTGGTGTGCCCTAAAAGTCTTTGCACATCCCTACATGGGAGGGGGCGAGCCCCAAAGCTAGGGGATGAGAGAGAAAGCCACACACACACACACAGGCTCCCTTTACACAAAGGGAATGAGGGACACATGTTAGCTCCCTAGGCCAGATGCCCACAAGGTGTGCCCAGTTCCTATTGGAAGACCCTTGAAGTGGACCAATGAGAATTAAGCTAGAGTAAATGTAGTTTAATTAAGTTAAAAACATTTAATAAAAGAAACCAATGAGAATTAAGTCTCCTAGAAGACTATTGGGCAGTCTCCCAAGGGGTCCAATGAGCATTCAGGAGCCCCATGGCTTGCCTGATTCCTATTGGCCAGGAGGCAAAGGGGTCCAATGAGAGTTTAGTTTAATTATTTAATTACCTAAAGCTCTCACAAAAGGGGAAAGGGGGACACATGTCAGAAGGCTATCACTTATGCTGCTTAATTCCTATTGGCTTGACCTGGGGAGGTCCAATGAGGCAAAAGCCAGACTTATTTAGCAGCTAGGGCTCGCCCAAGAGAGGGAGGGGGCTGATTTTTGCTTGGCATTGACACACACACACACACACACACTTGACCATGTGTGAAGGAAGAATACTCTATCTCCTCCCAAGATTTAATGGAGAGCTCATCACCTACTCCAAGCTTGTGAGATAGAAGCCTACATCAACACTCTCTTGGCATGTGGATGCAAATCCAACCAAGAGCCAAGCTTCAATGCATGCTCATCTTCTCTACCAAGCTAATTACTAAGCTAAGCTATGCTAATATGAGTGATTATGTGAGGAGATGTACATCTTTCTCGTAAGATACTTCTTTTTCCTCTCAATCTACTCTCATACCCTGCTAGCTCTCACCATCTTCGAAGGTGTGTGAGGTCTTGGGTCTGAGAACGGGGATAATTCAAGTTGTGTTTGATTAAGTGTTTTGCTTGGTGTATGAAGCTTCCATCTTCATTGCACTAGCTAGTCTTGAAGGAACACAAAGAATTGTATTGTACAATGTCTCTCTTGATGGGAGAAACCATAATACAAAGCCTTTTGGAGGGGGGACCGGCTCCATGCAAATCCGGTCCTCAACTGTTGTCAATAGCTTAATTTCTCTCCCTTTTGAAAGTATTGTCGATGCTATCTAACTAGGTGTTATGCTTTTTGTTGCTCTCTCTCTCCACCCAAGCACTCTTGTAATTCTCATTAGGAATCTATTCTAATGAAATGCCCACTATGTTCATGCTAATTTCCGCTACACATAAGATTCTAGGCCATTAAATGTTACATTGGTATCAGAGCTCAAGGTTTCTCTTTTCTTGCTCAAGAAGGGAGGTCCTCAAGCTAGCTACAAATGGTTGGTATTATTAATTGCCTGTGAGTAAGTAGAATAGGGATTTTTCAGCCTTGCAGTGCGCCTGCCTTTGTGCAGTTAACGGGGCATCACCGTCGAGAGCTATGGTCTTAATAGTGGAGTCCTACGGGGCTTGCCTACGGCTTAACCACTATTGAGCTATTAGAAGCTTGACAGGAGCCGGTGCTGTTTTGGTGTCGAAAGACCCTCTCTTCTATTCCTTGCAATTAATGGTATTCGAGCCGCGGGTACAGTAGCTTGAGTGCTTTTTCTAAAGGGGTAAAGAGGAGTAGCAACTAGGGCTTGAAGTGCCAAAGTACACCTAAAAAGTTTACACCTAAAAGTTGTTAGAATGGCTGACAATAGTAAAGAGAGTGAAATTAATGTTGATAACTTTGATTTTGCTCATGAGCAAGCTACTAATGATGCTTCAATGCTTGTTAACTATCTTGTTTCTAGGCTTCAACAAGCCATGGGCAATCCATCTCTCCAAAGTGAAGTGCAACGGCAGCTCCGTGCTCACGGGATTCTCCAAGCTCATCACCATGACGAGAGAACACCTAGGAAGCCTCCTTGTGAGACTACCAAAAGAGGTCTCTCTCCGATTCGGGAAGAAGAAGAGAATCCATATGAAGGGCTCAAGAACTTACTTCTTGATGATGCATCCCTTCCCAAAGGAGAACTCAAGAGCCTCCACCGAAGGAACGAGAAAGAAGCGAGTCTCCCGCCACCTCGGCGGAGATGGCTCCACGAAGACGGCGGGCTAAACGCTCTCCATCACCACCAAAGCGGAGAAGACCATCATCTTCTCCTCACCACAATTCAAAGAGGGATGATAAAAAGCAAGAGAAGAAAAAGGCGAGAAAGAGGACACCCTCTTCTCCATCTTCTTCATCCTCTTCCTCTTATGAAAGCTATGGTGAAGACGACAAAGATCAAGACAAGAAAAAGGCGAGAAAGAGGTCACCCTCTTCTCCACCTTCTTCAAATTCTTCATCTTCTGAAGAAAGTGATGGTGCAACTTTTGAACCATCAAAAAGAAGAGGCCATAGGAAATCCTATGCCGCATGGAAGAGGTCGTCCAAGCTGAAGAAATTCAAAGAGGGAGGGAAGAGCATCTCTTTCCTTACCTATGATGGCACCTTCGGTGCTACAGACAAAGTTTTGGCCTTTATCCAGCAATTCGATGCGGCGTTTGGAGATGAGGGCTTCACGGAGTCCTCTAAGCTACGCCATGTAGCTATGCACTTTCAAAAGTCCGCCAGACAATGGTGGTCTAGCCTACGAGCCAACGGTGAAGCTCCACGAACATGGAAGGCTTTAAGAGCTTCCATTATGAAGCAGTTTTTGGCCACCGATGCCAAAGACAAAGTACTCACCGAATGGCGAAGCTTAAAGCTCTCTCCCAATGAATCCATCCACAAATATGTAGACAAGTTTTGGGACCTACAACTCAAAGCCACTGTCTTCAAAAAGTTGGATTTTGGAGAGCAAAAGCAACAATTTTGTGCGGGCTTAACCGAAGAAATGGCGGAGTATGTCAACTCCCAAAGGCCACGTACCATATCGGCGGTAATACACCATACTATGGTGGCCTCGCGAATCAATTTCCAAACGGGGGGTAAAAGAAATAATAAGCCCCTGGAAAACAAGGGTTCCAATGAGCCTAAGGGGAAGGACAATGTCCAAAAGTCTCCTAAGGGCACTTCCAACAAAGCTAAAGAGAAGGGAGTTTACAAAGGAAAGAATAAACTCTCTCCTGAAGAGCTTGAACGTTATCGTAAAGATAACCGGTGTTTCAAGTGCGGCGAACAAGGGCATGCGTACCGCGCTTGTCCCCAAAAGAACAACCGCCAAGATCCTCCTAGAGCTTCTTTGGTTGAAATCCAAGAGGAGGAGACTCACCAAACTCACCACAAAGGATCTCCTCTATGCCATGCTTGGGGAAAGGTAAGAGAACATGATGCTTTTATTCTCTTTGACCCTGGTTCTACTCACAATTTCATATCTATGGAGTTAGCCACCAAGCTAGGCATACAATCCTACGAGATGGGAGATATCCTACCCGCAGACAGTGCCTTCAAGGGGCAAGAAGCTTCAGTCACTCCCTTAATCGGGAAATTGAGGCTTCATGTCCAAGGCTATGTGGACAAAGAGGACTTCTTTATCTCTCCTCTCAAGCATGAGGATGTAATCCTAGGGGCACCATGGTTTGACCGCCTGGCTGCCAATGTTAAATTTCCTGAAAGGAGAATCTCCTTTAAGTTCAGGGAAAAGGACATGTATATAGATGCTAAGGAGATGGGTAACACCATCCCCATTGTACATACACCAGCTTTCAACAAGTCAATAAAGAGCTCTATTTCCGTGTACATGATTTTTGTTAAAGATTCTCAAAATGAACCTAATGCTTTAGCAAAAGAAAATAAAAGCAACCAAAAGGAATTAGAGTTATCCAATTTTCTCAAGGGGTTTCAAGATGTTTTTATTGACGACATCCCTTGTGAGCTACCTCCTAAACGAGGTAATGACGACCATGCAATTGAACTTCTTCCAGGAAGTTCACCGCCTAACAAACCTCCTTATAGAGTTTCTCAAGCTCAACAAGAGGAGATTATGCGGCAAGTGCATGAGTTAGTTGAGAAGGGTATGGTTAGGCCTAGCTCATCTCCATTTTGCTCACCTGTGCTATTAGTGCAAAAGAAAGACGGCACATATCGTATGTGTGTCGACTATAGAGCACTAAATAGGATCACTATCAAGAATAGGTTTCCCGTTCCAAGGGTAGAAGACCTATTTGATAAGCTACAAGGATCGACCTACTTCAGTAGGATTGACCTAAAAAGTGGCTATCATCAAATAAGGATAGTTGATCAAGACATTGTAAAGACCGCATTTCGTACTACATTTGGTCTTTACGAATACATTGTCATGCCTTTTGGCTTGACCAATGCACCAGCCACATTCAACCGCTTGATGGAGAAGCTGTTCAGGCCTCATCGAACCTTCACTGGAGTGTTCTTTGATGATATTATCATCTACTCTAATTCATTGGAGGAACACAAGCAACACCTCCAGGTAATATTTCAAGTTTTAAGAGAGAATAAACTTTATGTTAATCGAAAGAAAAGTGAATTTTTCTTGCAAGAGATTCAATATTTAGGTCACATTATCTCTCAAGATGGAATCCAAATGGATCCATCCAAGTTAGAGGTAATAAAAGGATGGCCTAAACCAAGGAATCTTCATGAACTAAGAAGCTTTATAGGTATGTGTGCATACTATAGACGCTTCATAGAAAAGTTCTCACAAATTGCAGGACCATTACATGACCTAACAAAGAAAAATGTTAGGTATACGTGGTCTGCTAAGGAGAACAATGCTTTCGAAAAGCTTAAAGAAAAGCTTATCTCTCAACCTGTGCTTACACTACCGGATCTCTCAAAACCATTTGAGGTCCAATGTGATGCTTGTGGTGATTGCCTTGGGGCTGTTCTGCTCCAAGAAGGGCACGCCATAGGCTATGAGAGTCGAAGGCTCGACCCTGTTGAGCAAGCTCTAGGCATATACGAAAAAGAACTCCTTGCAGTTCTACATGCCTTAGACTCATGGAAGCACTATTTATTGGGGACTCCTTTCATTCTGCGAACGGATCACCAAAGTCTTAAGTACTTCATGACGCAGACCAAGCTCTCCGACAAACAAATGAGGTGGGCAAATTTCCTTTCGCAATTTCATTTTCATATTGCTCACATTGCTGGCAAGCATAATCAAGTAGCCGATGCACTCTCAAGACGACCGAGAGTGAATGCGGTTTCCATAGCAACTCACAATGATCTATCTTCAATGATAGATGAGTATGCTATTGATCCCGATTTTAGAGATGTGATTTCAGCCCTTGCATTAGGGAAGAAAGAAGAACCATTTACTTTACAAGATGGTTATCTTCTCTATGGCAATAGACTATGCGTTACTAACTCACTACGTGAGAAAGTAATGTATGAATCTCATGCTCCCCCATATGCGGGGCATAGAGGGATTCAGTCTACCCTAAAGGGAATTGAAACATATTTCTATTGGCCTACCATGAAAGTGAACATACACGAGTATGTTTCCAAATGTGTGGTATGTCAAAAGACAAAATTTGATAGAGGGAAGCAACTTGGATTGCTTCAACCCTTGCCAATCCCTAATTCACCTTGGGAGAGCATATCCATGGATTTTATCTTTGGATTGCCTAAGTCTATCCATGGAAATACGGGAATATGGACGATAGTAGACAGGTTCAGTAAACAAGCTCATTTTATACCTGTCAAAAAGACTATCAAAGCCCATCAAATGGCAACCCTCTTCATTTCACAAATTTTCAAGTACCATGGCTTGCCAATGTCCATAGTGTCGGATAGAGATCCTAGAATGACCAGTAATTTCTGGAAGGGTCTCTTTGAGAATTTAGGAACAAGGCTAAACTTCTCTTCGGCCTATCATCCACAAACTGATGGCCAAAGTGAAATAGCTAACCTAACCATTCTTGATCTACTAAAAGCCTATGTAACGAAGTAGATCAAAGATCCCAATGGGAGAAGTACTTACCCTTAGTAGAGTATGCTTACAATAACACTGTACATACTTCCACAGGAAAAGCACCTTTCGAGGTAATTGAGGGAAGATCAAAAAGTCCCTTGCTACTTAAGGTACATGGGAAGATCTTTGCTGCAGATGAGTATAGCCGAGACCTACAAGAATCTTTCCAAAAGATTAAGGATGCTATCTCTATCTCACAGCAAAGGCAAAAGGCTGCTGTTGACAAGCACAGAAGAGCCCAAGCCTTTAAAGAAAACGATTGGGTCTTGTTAAAGTTTCCCAAGGCTCGATTAAGGCACACGACGGGCAAGAATCCTACGGGCCACCAAAAGTACTATGCTAAACTAGCAAAAAGGTATTATGGTCCCTTCCAGATTCTTAGGCCAATCAATGAGATGGCCTATCAACTTAAGTTGCCCAATCATTGGCTCATACACAATGCTTTTCATGTGAGCCTATTAAAGCCTTACAAAGGAGAGCCACCTCAAGAACCAACTATTGAAGACCCACCGGAGATCGAGGACCACGAGGAGGTGCTGCAGCCCGAGTCCATTCTCCGACATGAAGACAAGGTATTAAGAGGCGGTAAGACTATCCGACGATATCTTATTAAGTTTAAGAATTATCCTTTTGAAGATGCTAGATGGATGCAAGGCATACAATTAAAGGATAACCTAAACCTTGTCAATGCTTACAATGCTTCCCAAGAGTAAGCAAATGTACAAAATGTTAAAAATGAACAAAATTTTTGTCTTATAAGACTCTCTTTTTCTTTATTTGTGCACAAAAATGAAGTAGTATGCATGCTTAGATCAAGTTTGCGGAGACGACGTCTCCCAAACACCAAGTAGAGCTTGTCACTCTACTATGGAAGACTGATAGGACTAATGTGCAGACATGCTTACGGCAGCCTCAGGCTCTCAAGCGCCAAATGGACTAGTCATCCATTATAGAATGATGTCGTAGGGTAACATAGGGATCCTCTACCCGCTAAGAAAAGGACTCATGCATATGCTTTATCTTCTCTACACCATAGTCGAGGACGACTATGATTTCAAGAGAGAGGTAATGTCATAATAATCAATATCTAATTCTCCTAAATGATTTTCTCATATTAAACTGATCATTTAATGTGGGGAAGTGCCAAGGGAGAAAAAGCTAGAATATTGGTTAAGCTAGCAGACCGGCCACAGTAGGGATCCAAAGGAGGGAAAATAGGGATCCAAAGGGGGGGCCATCTGCAAAAGAGCCATGTGAAACAATGGGCCAAAAAGACCCTAAGGTTCAGCCCATTAAGACTTCCAAAATGCTAAGGTTCCAAAATTCAAAGGTTGTGTCCAAAGGTCAACCCTAGGGAAAATTGGATGCTTTGGTGTGCCCTAAAAGTCTTTGCACATCCCTACATGGGAGGGGGCGAGCCCCAAAGCTAGGGGATGAGAGAGAAAGCCACACACACACACACAGGCTCCCTTTACACAAAGGGAATGAGGGACACATGTTAGCTCCCTAGGCCAGATGCCCACAAGGTGTGCCCAGTTCCTATTGGAAGACCCTTGAAGTGGACCAATGAGAATTAAGCTAGAGTAAATGTAGTTTAATTAAGTTAAAAACATTTAATAAAAGAAACCAATGAGAATTAAGTCTCCTAGAAGACTATTGGGCAGTCTCCCAAGGGGTCCAATGAGCATTCAGGAGCCCCATGGCTTGCCTGATTCCTATTGGCCAGGAGGCAAAGGGGTCCAATGAGAGTTTAGTTTAATTATTTAATTACCTAAAGCTCTCACAAAAGGGGAAAGGGGGACACATGTCAGAAGGCTATCACTTATGCTGCTTAATTCCTATTGGCTTGACCTGGGGAGGTCCAATGAGGCAAAAGCCAGACTTATTTAGCAGCTAGGGCTCACCCAAGAGAGGGAGGGGGCTGATTTTTGCTTGGCATTGACACACACACACACACACACACTTGACCATGTGTGAAGGAAGAATACTCTATCTCCTCCCAAGCTTTAATGGAGAGCTCATCACCTACTCCAAGCTTGTGAGATAGAAGCCTACATCAACACTCTCTTGGCATGTGGATGCAAATCCAACCAAGATCCAAGCTTCAATGCATGCTCATCTTCTCTACCAAGCTAATTACTAAGCTAAGCTATGCTAATATGAGTGATTATGTGAGGAGATGTACATCTTTCTCGTAAGATACTTCTTTTTCCTCTCAATCTACTCTCATACCCTGCTAGCTCTCACCATCTTCGAAGGTGTGTGAAGTCTTGGGTCTGAGAACGGGGATAATTCAAGTTGTGTTTGATTAAGTGTTTTGCTTGGTGTATGAAGCTTCCATCTTCATTGCACTAGCTAGTCTTGAAGGAACACAAAGAATTGTATTGTACAATGTCTCTCTTGATGGGAGAAACCATAATACAAAGCCTTTTGGAGGGGGGACCGGCTCCATGCAAATCCGGTCCTCAACTGTTGTCAATAGCTTAATTTCTCTCTCTTTTGAAAGTATTGTCGATGCTATCTAACTAGGTGTTATGCTTTTTGTTGCTCTCTCTCTCTCCACCCAAGCACTCTTGTAATTCTCATTAGGAATCTATTCTAATGAAATGCCCACTATGTTCATGCTAATTTCCGCTACACATAAGATTCTAGGCCATTAAATGTTACATACAGAGCCGTGCTCGTCTGTTGGAGGATCATAATCTTGGTTGATTGCATCAATCACAAACAACGTGCCTAGGAGGTCTCTCCTAGCATTGATTACCAACATCGTGAAATAATAAGTAGTGATCGGCCGTGGCGAGTATCTTAACCTTAAAAATCACAGGCCATGCCTGACTTGCTTTGACATGCCGAAGGGTTGAATAAACCCTAGCTATGTAGCCCAACCAGATGCAGTTGGACACACAAGCTTTCCACATAGCACCCTGTACAGAGCTTTGCTCCCTCACAGTACAAATGATAGGTCATCACCAATTGGCCTTGCTGAATTCCTATTCCCAACAAGGCACAGGCCTTGCCTGTACATGCTTACATAACCAATGTACCATGGGCATACGGAGCCTACGCAAATCTAATAACTGATGCATAGCCGATATACCCATATACTACCTTGTGTACATGCTCAAGCTCGAGACAAAATTTTAAAAACACTTGACCGCGTTGATCCACCACCATGTCGATTAGGACGCCATATTGAAAGCATACAATACATATCTAGTGCAAACAAAACGTACTTGGATTGCAAATGTTAATATTACCAACCTCGTACCTGGCAACTTGACGTCTCGTTGGCTTGGAACTCTGCTCCTCTCTTCATGATGCCCTTGCACCTTGTGCAACCTCCAAATTCAACAAAGAGTTGATCTACATCATCACTTGCTCGGCATGCATGAAAAAGTGCTCTTTGCAGCATCGCTCACTTGCCCAAGCCATACTTTTGTTCTCGTTGCTTCTTCAAAAATGTGCATCTTACGAGGGTTCGCTGCCAACAAATCTCCATCTTTGGGATGCCGAGTCTATGTGTGAGGCACGTGCATACTTGAATCCATGTCGATGGACCATGCCTTGAAATCTGGATTTTTGATTGCCCTCAATGCTACCTTCTGCATGCATTATCATCGTCCTTGCTGCACCAACCCATGCATGCACATGCATGCTCGTTTTCTCGCGCTACCGTTTGCAGTCAATGGTAGAGAGGGAATCACCCTTTGTGAACATTAGCCCTAAGGTTTTTCTGGAAAAAAAAAGAACGCAGAAAGGATGGCTACCATCTGCTTCAGGGCGCCCTTGGCGAGGAAGAAGGAACCCACCATGGGTTGCACTGCGCGGCCTTGTCGTCCAGAGATGGTTTTGTCCTGTCTTGCCGGCGTGCTCCATCTAGTCCCTGTGAGCCTCATTTTGACCATGTCGCCCATGCACATAGTGCCCGCAAGAGGTTGTTCCCACTGGATTCAACCCCGCCAAGGGGTTGTTCCCATGGCCCCTCCTCCTCTCTTGAGCCCCGCTTCACAAGCTCTGCTTCTTGCGGCTCTTCAAGCAGCCATCGAGGGGGAAGAGATCGAGAGAAAAGAGAGACCACCAGCCCACACTTCCATGCTTCATGGAGAGGGATAAAGATCTAGAGAGCGACCAAGAGGGAGAAAGAGAACAAGAGTACCTTCCCCTCCTCCATGGCTGCTCTCCCATGAGCTCTGATACTATAAAACCCTTGGACTGCCTAGCCTCGATTCTCCGCCCAACCTCCCTTTATAGGCCTTGCCCGTAGGATCTCGTCTCCATTAGCCGTCGGTGGTCCTTGACCTCCAGGGTGGCCCTTGGCCTGACATTCAAGATGATGATATGTGTAGAAAAATCCGCAATGAGATCCTTTCACAAGGTTATTACGACATAACATTGTGTTTGGCACTGCTTTGGTGGGCATGTATGCTAAATGTGGTTGACTACAAGGGCCGTGTAAATGGTCGCCCATGGGATGGCAACCCAATTAAGAAAGGGTTTTTAGAGTGTGTAAAAAGGGGGAAAAAGGAGAGCCATGGCGATGATTGCAGTGCGCAGGAAACAAAGGGGATAGTAGGGGAGTGCGTGGCGGCTGTCGTGATGCTCCAATGGCATCACCCAAGAAGACAAAACCCTGTAGCTCGCCCGTGCGTTCAAATTTGGTTCCGCTCTCGTCAAGTTTTGTGCTGGTCCCCACCCCGGCCCTGCCACGTTAGCAGGCGGCTGTCACACCGCCATGACAAGCCGAGAGGGAAAATTTTGCCAAATATAGAGTCATTGCATGAAAGAACAAGTTTTTTTTCTTGGAGTATCTTTGAGAAGGATCGAAGGAGAGGAGGAGGAGATATAGGAAGAGAAAGATCGAGCTCTCTCTAGGGGCTCTCTCGCTTGCTCGACCAAGGCTCTCTCTCTCTCTCTCTCTCTCTCTCCCCCCCCCCCCATTTATAGTGAGGAGGAATAAAATGAGCAAGGCATGAAAATGGGTAGAAGGGAAGTGGTTTGGCCATGAATGAAGGAGGAGGAGGGGTAGCTGGAGAAGAAGGAAGCAAGGAGTCAGAGAGGAGCTAAGAAGAAACTCTCTCTCTTGCTCTTGGATGTAGGCAAGGAAGCAAGCAACTCTCTCTCTCTCTCTCTCTGTGAACTAAGCAAGAAGGAGATCTCTCTCTCTCTCTCTCTCTCTCTCTCTCTCTCTCTCTCAAAAGCAAGGACAATCTCTCTCTCTCTCTCTCTCTCTCTCTCTCTCTCTCTCTCTCTCTCTCTCTCTCTCTCGGAGCGAGGAAGAAGAAACATGGTCTCTCTTGACCTTGATTTGAGAACATTAAAGAAGGGAAGTACGAAGATTCTTTATAGAAATTGAAGGAAGCAGCAGAAGGTCTCCTGGGGGCAGTTGAAGCAGGTAAAGCGACAAGCAAAAAATTCCATCATCATCATCAGTCTCAAGATTAATTAATCATCTTATAAACCCCAATGTTGTTAACAGCTAGATTAATCTATAAAGGGATCTTAAAATCATATTTTCCAGTTAATCCAAGTGTTGGTGCTGCTAACAGCCCTCCTTGGCTATCGATAACATTGTACTCAAAGCTTGACTCAATTAATTGAAGTTTATGTTGATTTCCAGAGCCACTTGCATTTGTTGTTTTCGTTCTGTCTTTTTCACACCTCTCACAACCAAAGGCTCACTTTTTGAACCCATATCCCCCGACAACATGTTTAAAGTAATAGAACCTGACAATTTGTGTACTGATGAGAACTGGTTGGCTCATAATTGCCTTCCCCCCCCCCCCCCCCCCCGGTTAAATATCGTTCTTGTAGAACCCAATCTTCCATGTCTTTTGAATCCACTTGCAAATCTTCCCTGCCATGCCACATATCCCCGGACATTCCTTGAACAAGTGGGGGAGGTTCTCACTTGCAGATATGCACTGTGGGTATCTATCCGGCCCAATACCTCTAGCTAGAACCTTCACCCCAGTTGGCAAGTCCCCCATAGAACTTTCCAAATAAAGACCTTCATCCTAAGAGGCCATCTTGGACACCAAATGTTCTCAACAATTGTCACCCATCTTGCCTCTGGCCATTGCTTGCCCCATTGTTTGTTCAAGGGGGAGAACCAATCCTTTGAAGCCATGAGGGTGTTGTACAACTCTTTGGTGTGTGGTTTATGGAAATGTCTATCAATAGGCCACCGTCAAGCTTTCCAATCAAACCTAGATTGGCAAGACCGCAAGCAGCAGCAGTTCAATCATTCTAGAACTCTATTTACCAGCAATCTCTCCATCCCATTGAGGATGAACTCGGAGTCTAGTTGGTCCGATCCTTTCCAATCACTGCTACTAAAGTCCCAAAACTAGTCGAGTTGATGGAGTCCTTTGTTGTTCATCTTTCTCGATACCTCCCTTCAGTCAGGGCTCCATAAGATGTTTTTTGCCTCAGACAGTCAAGGGGACCAGTGAAACATCATGTTGTGAAAGCATCTAGTCACCTCTCCCCATTCCAAGGTCTCTGACACTTTGTTGCACTTTCGGGCCAGCTCACCAGTTAAGCCCGCAAGATTCAAGTTAGCCCACTGAGGGGCAAGTAACTTGTTGTACAAATCTAGCCCTTGCCATTGGCCACCTTGTGAGTACAATTTGGCATTTTCCATCATGGCCTTAGTCATCACAACCCAGGCTTGCTCTTGCTTCATGATGGCAGCCGCAAACTTGGCACATTGGGCCTCCGCGTGAGTACTAGGGTTTAGAATTTTGAGACCGCCTTGCTCGTCCTCCCAGCTTGCCCATTGCCAAGGTAATGAGTCTTTATTGTTGTTTTTCTAGAGTAATCTCTTCACTGGTTTAAGGAACTCCTTCTAGTTTCATTTGGCTATCTTGAGCAATGGGCCATTGACTGCTAAGCATGGGAGCATAAACGAGTTGATCACTTTCAATCTGCTCTCAAAAGAGAGGGGTGCATACTCCCACCTTTGCAACTTTCTTATCCAACAACAATAATAATCTTTGCTTGTGGGATATATCCACCCCCAAAGGGACTCCAAAGTGTCTAAAAACCGTCCCTTTGGACACAATCTCCATGGACCACAATGCCGGATCAAGCGAGTCATCTTCTGAGAGGGAGATTAATCTTGATTTTTCAATATTGCACTTTGACCTCGTTGGGGGGGGGGGGGGGGGGGAGGGGGGGGGTTTATTGCAGTAAAATAGTGCCTATCACGTGGGTTCAACATTGAGGATTATTTTATTCTATATTTTTTTACATTTTAATAAACAGAAGCGTATTGAAAAATGATCTTAATTTATTTTTTAAAGATTGAATAGGAAAAGGGTCCCTTTTATTGGTGATAAATTCATAGGTAAGGGGTTTTATAAATAGCGCTTGAACAAACGCGATATATAGGTTTTACGTATAGTGACCCCCCCAAGATTTTGACCTTGACGTAGTCGTTTGCACAATCTCTAGAGCCTTCCCGATCACCTGAGGACAAGCTTTGAGGAAGAGTAGTGAATCATCTGTAAACAGCTTCGCCAAAAGTAGGTCATTATTTGGAAGGGATAGCCCTTGAATCTCCCTCTTGCAGCAATGTCTTTAGGCATCGTCACCAAGGGATGAGATCCAATGGCAAACAACAGGGGAGCTAGTGGGCAGCCTTGCTTGATAGATCTTTTCACCTCAAAAGCCCCCACAATCCGCTCATTAAATAATAGCTCCGATTGACTACCAACACCCAAAGCGCTAACCAACCGACACATCCTCTGTCCAAAGCCCAGTGATTTCATGACCTCTTCAATGAAAGACTATGTGATCCTATCATATGCTTTATCTAGATCCAATTGAAGTAAAATACACTTTTGCTTAGTGCAAGATGCAAACTCTATGCCAATCATTGCTACCAGAATGTTTTCGTAGATAGACCTTCCTTTAATAAATCCATGCTGGTCGGGGGTGATGACCTTGTTAAGAAGAGGAGCGAGCCTAAGAGCAATAGTTTTGGTGATTACCTTATAGGCCAGGGTCCTTATCCTCCTTCCCTTCCACAATGAATAAAGAATGAACTATGCCTTGATTTCTCTTGACCTTGAGGGCATTAAAGAAGTGAAATTGATTAGCCTCCTCCGGCTGAAGGAAGGTCTCTCTAGACAAAATTCTAGCCTTCTTCACCTCCTCCATCAGATGATCCATCAGGTCGCCTTTTGCTTGAAGCCACCTTTTGTGCTTGTCTTTAGAAGCCGACCCTTCTTTTTTTTTTGGTGGTTAACAGCTCTACTTCGTCTATGATTTGCTCAACAATCTCCTCACGGTGTTTGTTCCTTCTAGGACCTATGCTTTTTGTATATTCTTGGTGAAAACATCCCAGGCCTTAGGGCTTACCCGATCCACATTTTTATAGAGTTTCCTAATAGCTTTCATTACTAGGCTTTTGAATAGAGGGTCTTTGAAGAGATGAGCCCATGTTGTTAATAGCTTCTTTGAGACTTAAGGGCAGTGACCTTCTATCCTGGTTTGTTGGAATTTCATGCTTAACAGTAGGTGATCCAATAAGCATTGTGATGTTACCACCTTCAAATCAAGCAATGGTGGCAACCAATCGGCTTGATGGGAACAATAACATCTATCTAGATGAGATGCCGTGATAGCATACTACAAGCTGGCAAACTTTGAATCTTGGCATGCTATTCCACTGACCCAATTATCACAAGTTAAAGGCCCCTTTTTACACAATCGTTTCCATCTAGATCTCTCTAAACCCGCAAGCATGCTTGAGGAGCCGATTTTATCCTTTCTTTTCTCCACCATATTGAAGTCTCCCATCATACACCATTCCCCTTTTAGTGAGCTTCATTCAAGTCATCCCAGAGCCTTTATCTTTCCTTCGATTGGTATCCTTAGCATTTTTATTTGAGAATCCTTCCAAATCTTTGTCCAATAAGCACATAAGATCTAGGTCCACCGCTTCAGAAGGTTCCTCCATCCTGCACATCTCAGGCTGCTGTAAACTAAGATTTCCACATATGACATGCATACTAAACACGTTTGTAGTAAATTTCTCTTCAAGTCTTTCACCCTCATCCAACACTTTTGTAGCACACAGTTTAGTATGCACATTGAAAATTTCATCTACTGCCCTATCTGTATCATTGGCACAATGAAACCATTTGTATTCAACACCAAGAGATGGACTTCACTATGCACTCCATCTGAATAAGCATTATAAAGTTCATGATCATTCTTCCATAATTTGAGAATTGTGTCACAAAATCTTGATATAGAAGAAGTCTGCACCCCCTCTAAATCATCACCGAATTCATGACCAATTTGCCACATCAATAGCTTTGAGTCACAGAAACTTGTCAAAGAAGGAGTTTGCACCCCCTCTGAATCATCATCATCACATTCAAGATCAGTTTTCCACTTTGGTAGCTCGGCATCACAACAACTTGTCAATGAAGGAGTCTGAACCCCCTCTGAATCAACATTTTGTGGACCTTCAAACACATACTCTAACAAGCATCAACTCCCTCACGTTCTCAGACCCATGACCTTACACACCTTCAAAGATGGTGAGAGCTAGCGGGGTATGAGAGTAGATTGAGAGGAAGGAGTAGTCAAACGACAAAGATGTACATCTCCTCACATAATCACTCATATTAGCATAGCATAGCTTAGTAATTAGCATGGTAGAGGATATGAGCATGCATTGAAGCTTGGCTCTTGGTTGGATTTGCATCACAAAGCCAAGAAATGTTGGTGTAGGCCTCACTTCTCACAAGCTTGGAGTAGGCAATAAGCTTTCCATTAAAGCTTGAGAAGGAGAGAGAGAGTCTTCTTGCTTCATACATGAGCTTCTGTGTGAGTGTGTGAGATAATGCCTTTTGAAAATTCAGCCCCCTCTCTCTCTTTGTCGACCCCTCTTGCTATTTGCTCATGCTACCACCCCATTGGACCTCTCCAGGCTTAGCCAATAGGATTTAAGTAGCATAAGTGATAGCCTTATGATATGTGTCCCCCTTTCCCCTTTTGTGAGAGCTTTAGTTAATTAATTAATGCAACTAAACTCTCATTGGACCCCTTTGGCTCCTGGCCAGTAAAAATCAAGCAAGCCATTGGGCTGTTGAATGCTCATTGGATGCCTTGTGAGATTGTCCAATAGTCTTCTAAAGATCTTAATTCTTATTGGTTCTTTTATTAAGTGTTTTTAAATTAATTAAACTAGATTTACTCTAGCCTAATTCTCATTGGTCCACCTCCATGGCCATCCAATAGGATTTGAGTACACCTTATGGGCATCTGGGCTAGGGAGTTGACACGTGTCCCTCATTCCCTTTGTGTAAAGGAGGCTTGTGAGTGTGTGTGTGTGTGAGTTTATCTCTCATCCCCTACTTGCAAGGCTCGACCCGTCCTTTGTAGGATCCATGAAGACTTTTTTACACACACACAAAGCATCCAATTTTCCTAAGCTTTACCATTGGACACAACCTTTGATTTTTGGAACCTTAACATTTTGGAAGTCTTAATGGGCTAAATATTAGGGTCTTTAAAGACCATTGTTGCACATTGCTCTTTTGCAGATGCCCCCCCCCCTTTGGATCCCTACTGTGGCCGATCTGCCAACTTAACCAATATTCTAGCTTTTTCTCCCTTGGCACTTCCCCATATTAAATGATTAGTTTAACATGAGAAAATCATTTAGGAGAATTAGATATTTGTTATTATGACATTATCTCTCTCTTGAAATCATAGTCGTCCTTGACTATGGGATAGAGAAGATAAAGCCTATTCATCAGTCCTTTTTCCTAGTGGGTAGAGGATCCCTATGTTACCCTACGACATCGTTCCAAAATGGATGACTAATCTATTTGGCGCTTGAGAGCCTAAGATGCTGCACGCATGTCTGCACATTAGTCCTATCAATCTTCCATAGTAGAGTGACAACCTCTACTTAGTGTTTGGGAGACGTCGTCCCCGCAAACTTGATCTAAGCATGCATACTACTTCATTTTTCTGCACATTAAAAAAAAAAGAGAGACTTATAAGACAATAAATTTGTTTATTTTAAACATTTGTACATTTTGTTACTCTAGGGAAGCATTGTAAGCATTGACAAGGTTTAGGTTATCTTTAATTCTATGCCTTGCATCCATCTAGCATCTTCAAAAGGATAATTCTTAAACTTCATAAGATATTGTCGGATAGTCTTACCACCTCTTAATACCTTGTCTTCATGTCGAAAAATGGACTCGGGCTGCAACACCTCTTCTTTGTCCTCGATCTCCGGTGGGTCTTCAATAGTTGGTTCTTGTGGTGGCTCTCCTTTGTAAGGATTTAGTAGGCTCACATGGAAAGCATTGTGTATGAGCCAATGGCTAGGCAACTTGAGTTGATAGGCCATCTCATTGATTGGCCTAAGAATCTGGAAGGGACCATAGTACCTTTTTGCTAACTTAGCATAGTACTTTTGGTGTCCCGTAGGGTTCGTGCCTGTCATGTGCCTTAATCGAGACTTTAGAAATTTAAGTAAGACCCAATCATTTTCTTTAAAGGCTTGGTATCTTCTGTGCTTATCAGCAGAAGCCTTTTGCCTTTGCTATGAGATAGAGATAGCATCCTTAATCTATTGGAAAGATTCTTGTGGTCTCGGCTATACTCATCTACAGCAAAGATCTTCCCGTGTACTTTAAGTAGCAAGGGACTTTTTGATCTTCCCTCAATTACCTGGAAAGGTGCTTTTCCGTAGAAGTATATACAGTGTTATTGTAGGCATACTTCACTAGGGTAAGTACTTCTCCCATTGGGACCTTTGATCTACTTCCGTTACATAGGATTTTAGTAGATTGAGAATTGTTAGGTTAGCTATTTCACTTTGGCCATCCGTTTGCGGGTGATAGGCAGAAGAGAAATTTAGCCTTGTTCCTAAATTCTCAAAGAGACCCTTCCAGAAATTACTAGTCATTCTCGGATCTCTATCCGACACTATGGACATTGGCAAGCCATGGTACTTGAAGATTTGTGAAATGAAGAGGGTTTCCATTTGATGGGCTTTGATAATCTTTTTGACAGGTATAAAATGAGCTTGTTTACTAAACCTATCTACTATCATCCATATTCCCATATTCCCATGGATAGACTTAGGCAATCCAAATATAAAATCTATGGATATGCTCTCCCATGGTGAATTAGGGATTGGAAAAGGTTGAAGCAAGCCAGGTTGCTTCCCTTTATCAAACTTTGTCTTTGGCATACTACACATTTAGAAACATACTCTTGTATGTTTGCTTTCATGGTAGGCCAATATAAATATGTTTCAATCCCCTTTAGGGTAGATTGAATCCCTCTATGCCCCGCATAAGGAGGAGCATGAGATTCATACATTACTTTCTCAGGTAGTGAGTTAGTAACGCATAGTCTATTGCCATAGAGAAGATAACCATCATGCAAAGTAAATGGTTCCTCTTTCTTCCCTAATGCAAGGTTTGAAATCACATCTCTAAAATCGGGATCAATAGCATACTCATCTATCATAGAAGATAGATCATTGTGAGTTGCTATGGAAACCTCATTCACTCTTGACCATCTTGAGAGTGCATTGGCTACTTGATTATGCTTGCTAGAAATGTGAGCAATATGAAATTGCAAAAGGAAATTTGCCCACCTCATTTTTTTGTAGGAGAGCTTGGTCTGCATCATGAAGTACTTAAGACTTTGGTGATCCATTCGCAGAATGAAAGGAGTCCCCAATAAACAGCGCTTCCATGAATCTAAGGCATGTAGAAATGCGAGGAGCTCCTTTTCATTTATGCCTAGAGCTTGCTCAACATGGTCAAGCCTTCCACTTTCATAGGCTATGGATGCCCTTCTTGGAGAAAAACAACTCCAAGGCAATCACCACAAGCGTCACATTGGACCTCAAATGGCTTTGAGAGATCCGATAGTGTAAGCACATGTTGAGAGATAAGCTTTTCTTTAAGCTTTTCGAAAGCATTGTTCTCCTTGGAAAACCATGTATACCTAACATTTTTCTTTGTTTGGTCATGCAATGGTCTTGGAATTTGTGAGAACTTTTCTATGAAGCATCTATAGCATGCACATATACCTATAAAGCTTCTTAGTTCATGAAGATTCCTTGGTTTAGGCCATCCTTTTATTACCTCTAACTTTGATGGATCCATTTGGATGCCATCTTGAGAGATAATGTGACCTAAATGCTGAATCTCATGCAAGGAAATTTCACTTTTCTTTTGATTAATATAAAGTTTATTCTCACTTATTAGAACTTTAAATATTACATGGAGGTGTTGCTTGTGTTCATCCAGTGAATTAGAGTAGATGATAATATCATCAAAGAACACTCCAGTGAAGGTTCAGTGAGGCCTGAATAGCTTTTCCATCAAGCGGTTGAATGTGGTTGGTGCATTGGTCAAGCCAAAAGGCATGACAATGTATTTGTAAAGACCAAATGTAGTGCGAAATGCGGTCTTTACAATATCTTGACCAACTATCCTTATTTGATGATAGCCACTTTTTAGGTCAATCCTACTGAAGTAGGTCGATCCTTGTAGCTTATCAAATAGGTCTTCTACCTGTGGAACGGGAAACCTATTCTTGATAGTGATCCTATTTAGTGCTCTATAGTTGACACACATACGATGTGCCCCGTATTTCTTTTGCACTAGTAACACAGGTGAGAAAAATGGAGATGAGCTAGGCCTAACCATGCCCTTCTCAACTAACTCATGCACTTGCTGCATAATCTCCTCTTGTTGAGCTTGAGAAACTCTATAAGGAGGTTTATTAGACAGTGAACTTCCTGGAAGAAGTTCAATTGCATGGTCGTCATTGCCTCGTTTAGGAGGTAGTTCACAAGGGATGTTGTCAGTAAAGACATCTTGAAACCGCTTGAGAAAATTGGATAACTCTAATTCCTTGTGATTGTTTATATTTTCTTTTGCTAAAGCATTAGGTTCATTTTGAGAATCTTTAACAAAAATTATGTACATGGAAAAAGAGCTCTTTATTGACTTATTGAAAGCTTGCGTATGTACAATGGGTATGGTGTTACCCATTTCCTTAGCATCTATGTACATATCTCTTTTCCTGTACTTAAAGTAAATTTTCCTTTCAAGGAATTTAACATTGGCAGCCATGCGATCAAACCATGGTGCCCCTAGGATTACATCCTCGTGCGTGAGAGGAGAGATAAAGAAGTCCTCTTTGTACACATAGCTTTAGACATGGAGCCTCAATTTCCCGATTAAGGAAGTGGCTGAAGCTTCTTGCCCCTTGAAAGCACCATTTGCGGGTAGGACATCTCCCATCTCATGGGCTTGGATGCCTAGCTTGGTGGCTAACTATGTGGATATGAAATTGTGAGTAGAACCAGGGTCAAAGAGAATAAAAGCATCATGTTCTCTTACCTTTCCCCAAGCATGGCATAGAGGATATCCTTTGTGGTGAGCTTCCTCTTCTTGGATTTCGACCAAGGTAGCTCTAGGAGGATCATGGTGGGTGTTCTTTTGTGGACAAGTGCGGTACGCATGTCCTTGCTCGCCGCACTTGAAACAACGGTTATCCTTGCGATAACGCTCAAGATCTTCACGAGAGAGTTTGTTTTTGCCTTTGTAAACTCCCTTCTCCTTAACTTTGTTGGAATTTTCCTTAGGAGACTTTTGGACATTGTCCTTCCCCTTAGGCTCATTGGAACCCTTGTTTTCCGTGGGCTTAAAATTTCTTTTAAACCCTGTTTGGAAATTGATTTGAGAAGCCACCATAGTATGATGTATAACTACCAATATGGTGCGTGGCCTTTGGGAGTTGACATACTCTGCCATTTCTTCAGTTAAGTTCGCACAAAATTGCTGCTTTTGCTCTCCAAAATCCTTCTTTTTGAAGACAGTGGCTTTGTGATGTAGGGATTCATAGGGAGAGAGATTCAAGCTTCGCCATTTGGTGAGTACTTTGTCTTTGGCATCGAGGCCAAAAACTACTTCATAATGGAAGCTCTGAAAGCTTTCCATGTTTGTGGAGCTTCACCGTTGGCCCGTAGGCTAGAGCACCATTGCCTGGCGGACTTTTGAAAGTGCATGGCTACATGGTGTAGCTTAGAGGACTCAGTGGCGCCCTCATCTCCAAACGCCGCATTGAATTGTTGGATAAAGGCCAATACTTTGTCCGTAGCACCAAAGGTGCCATCGTAGGTAAGAAAAGGGATGCTCTTTCCTCCCTCTTTGAACTTATTGAGCTTGGATGACCTCTTCCATGTGGCATAGGATTTTCTATGGCCTCTTCTTTTTGATGGTTCAAAAGTTGCACTATTGCTTTCTTGAGAAGGAAGATGAAGAATTCGAGGGAGATGGAGAAGAGGGTGACCTCTTTCTCGCCTTTTTCTTGCCTTGATCTTCTTTGTCTGCACCATCACTTTCATAAGAGGAAGAGGATGAAGAAGATGGAGAAGAGGGTGTCCTCTTTCTCGCCTTTTTCTTCTCTTGCTTTTTGTCATCCCTCTTTGAATTATGGTATGGAGAAGTGTGCGATGGTCTTCTCCATTTTGGAGGTGATGGAGAGCGTTTAGCCCGCCGTCTTCATGGAGCTATCTCCACCGAGGTGGTAGGAGACTCACTTCTTTCTTGTTCCTTTGGTGGGGGCTCTTGAGTTCTCCATTGAGAAGGAGCATCTTCAAGAAGATATTTTTTTAGCCCTTCGTATGAATCCTCTCCTTCTTCTCAAATCGGAGAGAGGCCTCGTTTGGGAGTCTCGCAAGGAGGCTTCCTAGGTACTCTCTCGTCATGGTGGGGAGTTTGGAGAATCCCATGAGTACGAAGCTACCATTGTACTTCACTTTGGAGGGATGGATTGCCCATGGCTTGTTGAATCCTAGAAACAAGGTAGTTAACAAGCATAGGGGCATCATTCATAGCCTGCTCATTAGCAAAATCAAAGCTATCAACATTAATTTCACTCTCTTTACTATTGTCAACCATTCTAGCAACTTTTAGGTGTAAACTTTTTAGGTGTAGTTTGGCACTTCAAGCCCTAGTTGCTACTCCTCTTTACCCCTTTAGAAAAGCACTCAAGCTACTGTAGGCTTGGCTCGCATAACATTAATTGCAAGGAAGAGAAGAGAGGGTCGTTCAACACCAAAATAGAACTGGCTCCTATCAAGCTTCTAATAGCTCAATAGTGGTTAAGCCGTAGGCAAGCCCCGTAGGACTCCACTATTAAGACCATAGCTCTCAACGGTGATGCCCCATTATCTGCAGGAAGGTAGGCACACTACAAGGCTGAAAAATCCCTATTCTACTTACTCAAATGAAATTAATAATACCAACCATTTATAGCTAGCTTGAGGACCTCCCTTCTTGAGCAAGAAAAGAGAAACCTTGTGCTCTGATATCAATGTAACATTTAATGGCCTAGTAACTTATGTGTAGTGGAAAATAGCATGAACATAGTGAGCATTTCATTAGAATAGATTCCTAATGAGCATAACAAGAGTGTTGGGGTGGAGAGAGCAACAAAAAGTATAACACCTAGTTAGATAGCATAAACAATACTTCAAAAGAGAGAGAATTAAGCTATTGGAAACAGTTGAGGACCGGATTTACATGGAGCCGCTCCCCCCTCCAAAAGGCTTTGTATTATAGGTTTCTCCCATCAAGAGAGACATTTTACAATACAATTCTTTGTGTTCCTTCAATACTAGCAATTGCAATGAAGATGGAAGCTTCAAGAACTAAGCAAAACACTCATAAAACACAACATCAACTCCCTCATGGTCTCAGACCCAAGACCTTACACAACTTCAAAGATGGTGAGAGCTAGCGGGGTGTGAGAGTAGATTGAGAGGAAGAAGGAGTAGTCATACGAGAAAGATGTACATCTCCTCACATAATCACTCATATTAGCATAGCATAGCTTAGTAATGAGCATGGTAGAGGAGGTGAGCATGCATTGAAGCTTGGCTCGTGGTTGGATTTGCATCACAAAGCCAAGAGTTGTTGGTGTAGGCCTCACTTCTCACAAGCTTGGAGTAGGTGATAAGCTTTCCATTAAAGCTTGAGAAGGAGAGAGAGAGAGAGTCTTCTTGATTCACAAATGAGCTTGTGTGTGAGTGTGTAAGATAATGCCTTTGAAAATTAATCCCCCTCTCTCTCATGGTCGACCCCTCTTGCTATTTGCTCATGCTACCACCCCATTAGACCTCTCCAGGCTTAGCCAATAGGATTTAAGGAGCATAAGTGATAGTCTTATGACATGTGTCCCCCTTTCCCCTTTTGTGATAGCTTTAGGTAATTAATTAATGCAGCTAAACTCTCATTGGACCCTTTTGTCTCCTGGCCAATAGGAATCAAGCAAGCCATTGGGCTGTTGAATGCTCATTGGATGCATTGGGAGACCATCCAATAGTCTTTTAGAGAGCTTAATTCTTATTGGTTCTTTTGTTAAGTGTTTTTAAATTAATTAGAATTTATTTACTCTAGCCTAATTCTCCCTCCATGGCCATCCAATAGGATTTGAGTACACCTTGTGGGCATATGGGCTAGGGAGCTGACATGTGTCCCTCATTCCCTTTGTGTAGAGGAGGCTTGTGAGTGTGTGTGTGTGTGTTTCTCTCTCATCTCCTACTTGCAAGGCTCTCCCCCTCCTTTGTAGGATCCACAAAGAATTTTCTTACACACACATAAAGCATCCAATTTTCCTAAGCTTTACCATTGGACACAACCTTTTATTTTTGGAACCTTAGCATTTTGGAAGTCTTAATAGGATGAACCTTATGGTCTTTAAAGCCCATTGTTTCACATTGCTCTTTTGCAGATGCCCCCCCTCCCCTTGGATCCCTATTTTCCCTCCTTTGGATCCCTATTGTGGCCGGTCTGTCAGCTTAACCAATATTCTAGCTTTTTCTTCCATGGCACTTCCCCATATTAAATGATCAGTTTAAAATGAGAAAATCATTTAGGAGAATTAGATATTAGTTATTATGACACATACTCTTGCTTAACCAAGTCCTCTTAATTTGGTATATCCAAATTTGGTAAATTTGGTATACCCAAAGTCATGGTCCTACTGCTCTCAATTGCAGCCTTGCTTTGAACATGTGTATCATCAATCAATTCTATGGTAGACTCTGTACCAAAAACATTTATTTCTAATTCTTAGTCAGTAGCAAAAGTATCAGTTGTTGTAACTGAATCTTCATGCATGTCTACTTGAATATGGTTGCACTCATTCACCTGCACAATTTCTTTTTGAGCTTTAGCCACTTTGTTGTTTTGATCCCCTGATTTCTTTTCCTCTTGTTTTGCATGTATAGGTTCTTTGCAAAATTCACCGTGTGTATCTTGAGGCTATCGAGCCTTACCTCAAAGACTTATACTTCATGTAAGGCATCTGCCAAACCCAACTTTTCATACACAACTTCAACTATATCTTCATCATTAGCCTGTAAATAAGGTAGCATCTTGTACAATACACTCATCAATCACAACTTCTAATTTTGATCGTACTTGTCCTCAAATTTCTGCGTAGTTTGGTAGACTTGGACTTTGTTCTTGATATCTTGCATAATGCTCACAACTTACTTGTACAATAGCTTCTTTGAAATATTCCCAGCTGGCATTGCAGGCTTTTGTAACCTCTTGAGTCTGCTCCTTCAAATATTAACTCACTAACTGCTCAATGGATCTGATCATTAACTCTTCTTGTATCCCTCTTAACTTGGTTTCCAACTCATAGAACTTTAGGTAGCCCTCTGGATCATAACCATTGAAGACTCGCCTCACGTTGTAAACCACATCTAAAGCTGCATCCAAAGCTTCATCCATTTGATTCTTCTTCTTCATGACCTCCATTTCAAGCAGAGATCCTTGAACCAATTGAAGCATCTTCAAAAAATCTAGAACTATTGACTTATCATCAAAACCATTTGCACTTAACTATTCAATCAACTTCATCATTTGCTCTAAATTCTCCATCTGCACCTCACACCCTAACTCGTTTCACGTCAGGTTCACAAAATATGTCGGGGGATATGGGTTCAAAACGTGAGCCGGGTAGGTGCGGGGCCTCTAGCTGTGAGAGGTGTGAAAGAGAGAGAATAAGAAAAATAGATGCAAATGGCTCTGTCAATCATTGTAAACTTCAATCAATCGATTCAAGATTTGAGTACAATGTAATCGATAGCCAAGGTGGGTTGCTAGTAGCACCAATACTTGGATTAACTGGTGAATAGGAGTTTAAGCTCCCTTTATAGATTAACCAAGTCATTAACAACATCGGGCTTAATAAGATTATTAATTAATATTTGGACTGATGATGATGGTGGAAATTTTTGCATGTCACTTTACCTGCTTCAACTGCCCTCAAGAGCTCTCTGCACCTTCTGCTGCTTCCTTCCATTGCTTTAAATAATCTTTGTACTTCCCTTCTTTAATGTTCCCAAATCAACGTCCAGAGAGACTATTTTTCTTCTTTGTTGCTCCGAGAGAGAGAGAGAGAGAGAGAGAGAGAGAGAGAGAGAGAGAGAGAGAGAGAGAGAGAGAGAGAGTGAGTTGTTTTTTTAGCTTTGAGAATGAGAGAGAGAGTTTCGTGCTTTCTTGCGTACATCCGAGAGTGACAGAGAGAGTTTCTTCATAGCTCCTCTCCGACTCCTTGCTTCCTTCCTCTCCAACTAGCTGTTTGGTGGACACAACAGTCTGACACGTAAAAGGAGGATGTACACCAAACCTTGTTGTACTTGCTCATTTCTTCAAAAGAAGTGGTGTAATTCTGCTAATAGGATTCCCAATTGTAATATATTTTTTCATGCCCTCTTAGACTCTTTGAGTCTGCACCCCTTGTAAGTGGTCGAATGGCCGTGGGAGAGTCCCCTTAGCTCTTAAGTCAAAACCCTTAGTTTTGACTAACACATTAGCATTATCTAAAGGAAGTATAAGATGTCCATTGTGAGAGCTTCTTGCTGCTACAATTTGTAATTTGCTTTTCTCCTTGTCTAGTAATCAAAATTCAATTCTGAATAACACATTGTGTTCCTTGTCTCTTCCTCTACAATTTAAGTGTAATCATTCTCGATTATCCTGTGGTTCGACACGTCTTGTTTGTGAGCTAAATGCATTGATTTGAGGTCTTAAATGGTTGTTTTTTTCTTTTTTCACCTTGGATAAGTGTTTCTACGCTTAAGGCGAACCTTGCAGTGTAGTTCTATTTCAATTTTTTGGCATATTTTTTGTGATGGATTGTGATTTATGTACCTCTCCAGATGACTGCAGAACTTGGTAGGATTGTACCCTTAGGTGTTGTAATACCTCTCCTTAAGTTTTGTTGCATTCTGAATTCGTTTGGATGCCGAAAAGGCGTGATGACATAGAGCGGTGAGATCGGACATAGACTAATTTTTTGACTAGGAAATGGTTGATTTGCTTTTGTTGTAGTATGAACGACCCTCTGAGTTCACTTTGGTGAGATTGACACTCTCATTAAGTCTTCGTGCCCCATCTCGAGTTGCTTCCTTGCATATTGACATTATGTTAGGACATTATGTTAGTACAAAAAGCTATGCTGCAAACTTTCCTCGCGACGACCTGCTAACGTTGGCACCATTTCCAAGGAAGTCGATCCTTAGGTGGTGAGTGACTCAGTTGTACAAAAAATCCCTTCCAAAGCTTTCGACACCCATTCCATTTGCATATGACAGTAAAGCATCTAGACGTAGGTTTAGTTCTTAGTGAAGACTGGAGTCCGAGACTAGCCACTGCTACTCCTTATGAGCAAAGGAGGCTGTGAGTGAAGTACAAGAGAGTAATTTGTTCTTTGATTTTCCCATGCTTAGAAAGGACCGTTTCACCACACACTTTGTTGTTGTTTCTATACTGTTAAATTCATTTATGTTTGTGCATCTATTTCAGTTTATAGGAGTAGGTTAAGTAACAATTTCCACCATCAATTTGGGTCAAAAGGATCAAGAAAAAACAGTCCAAAACCTTATTTTGGTGCCGATGACCATAACTCTGAAAAGTTGTAAAATTGATGGTCAAAGCTTGAAAGGTGAACCAAACCCAACAAAACTTGCAAAAAGGGGATATACAATCTTGCTAGAGACAGACTGTGCATAATTTTTCTAGCTTGCCTGCCGAACATGGATCACGATCCATGTATCTTTTAGGCAAAGTGTGCAAAAATTGTTTCCTTTGCTTAGTATAGACTCTCAGGCCAGAACCTTGAGTTTGACAAAAAATGGAGTGCTAAAAGATCATCTAAATCAAGAAATTGGGTTAAGCAGAGAAAAACCTTGCAAATTGAGAAAATTTGGGAAAATTGAACTTTTATTTGTCCAAATTTGAATCAACTAGAAGCAGGGAACCAACAGGACAAAAAATCATGACCAGATGTTGCCCAACATGGATCGTGATCCATGTTCTTGGTAGACATTTTAAAGTGAATTTGACAGTGCACTCCTGAGGAGTAAGGGAACAACTTTTCCAAAAGGAGCCACAACAAAAAAGTGAAAAAACCTGATCAAAATACCAAAATAGGAGGTGTTTGCAAAAAATCGCAAGCAAAAAAAAAATCCTGCTCTTGACTTGGAAAAATTGGATCAAATCCAAAAGGATTTGGGGAAGCGCATCACCACACCCTATGTCACAAACTCACCAAAGGTCATACCAAAATCTTTCCAAACATGGATCACGATCCATGTACCTTTTTGGAATTTTGAACCGATAATTGGCAGGTGTGCAAAAGGCTGTATCAAAATCCCTCCCAACATGGATTGTGATCCATGTACCTTTTTTCCCAACCAAAGAAAAATTCGTACCATCTGGCCCAATACATTCAACAAAGCCTAGCCATGAAGTTTCAAGTTATTTGGATTCCAAAATCCACATCAAAATGCCAAATTTCTCTACAAATGAGGATGATTTCCAAAAATTAACCTAAGTACCAAACCTTGATCCAAATTCCAATTTTTTTGGACTAAGGCACCATCTTGATGATCCCTAGAGCTGGTATCATCAAATCTTCACTATGTTACCAAACATGGATCGCGATCCATGTTCCCCAAACCCTAAACCAGAGAAATTTGCACAGTAGCATCCCCATGTGGCTAGGAACAACCCCCGCTAGTTGAAGTTGTCAGATGCTTATCAACATGGATCATGATCCATGTACCTTTTTGACAGAATTCATTTGTTACCTTATGCCCGTGTGCCTATAGTAATCCTAGATGCATTGGTGAAATTTGGTCAAATTTGGGGTAGTTTTGGCAAAGTTATGCTCATTTTTCATTTTATGGTCAAAGTTTGCATTTTCTCAAGCTTTCCGACAGTTTTGATCAATTGCTAAATCCTGTTTCAAATTTGAAATTGACCTCAAGAGGCCCCAAAGGAAAGCACAAAGGGAGTGGGGACCACCACCATATGAGATCACATATATATCCTCGAATGAGAAGGCCCATATCACCGAACAGGTGCTCGAAGCAATACCGACCAACATCGAAAGATTTCAAGCAGTGGACTGAGAAATCGTAAAGACCACCATCTTTCCAAGGGAATTGTGGACACTACACTAGAAGTCCAAAATGCAAGCAGGGGCCAGGTGCCTACAATTGGACAACTTTTTGCAATTACCACCATGGGGAAAGGATTTTTGAAGGGCTCATGAACTCATAAGCTCGATTCAGTACAATGGGGAAGCCACCCTGAATGACAAAGATGGAGCTTCAGTCAAAGTTAAAATGACTGCAGAAATAATCAATGAAGCTCAGCAGGGAACACACAACCTATTACAAAAAACAAAAGCAATAGATAATGAAAAAACCTTTCTGAAGCAAAGAGGACACAAACTGACATATCAAGATTTGATCTACTCGGAAACAGAATTGCTGTTGCGCCTCATATCGCAACACTTCAAAGTACAGAAGCCACTGAGATACATTGAACCACTATCGCACATGGCAGTGGTAATGGCAATGGGTTTAGCAGAACGAAGAGTGGTCAGCTGTGACTTTGGAAACTACCTCCTCGACAACCTAGTAGAAGTAAATCTTAAGGGTGGCCACAAGAGCAAGACCTATATGAACATTGCGCCAGTGTTGATTTGAATCACCTACCAAGCATTGGGAATGATTTTTGATCTACCACGTGTTGAAGCATAGATAGATTTGATCCACAAATCCAAAAGAGCAATAAAGCCGGTATCAGGACCATCCACAAGGCCAAGCCAGAGGTCAAACAAACAAGGCAGAGCTCAACAAGAAAGGACACTAATAGTGAGAAGACGGAGTCAGATGCACCGAACAACGAGGAAGCTGGGTCCATTAGGAAGTGAATGGGGTATAGGAGGGCCTCTTTATTTGGCAGTTTAAGGGAATGCTTAAAGCTTAAGCCAAGTTTGACCAAGCCTAAAGGAGAGGGCAAAAAGGCCTATGCTGAGATTTTAAAAAAATCCATTTCCATATTTTGAATTTGAAAATCATTTATTTAGTAACCCAAAAGAGAGGGGGGTAAATGAATTTTCAAATGTCCTTTTCCCACCCCTCTTCTCTCTCTAACATATAAAACTCTCTCTCTCTCTCTCTCTCTCTCACTTAGAACTCATTAAAGGAGGCACTTTTTAGCCCCCCTACCAGAAAAGCAGATTTTTTACATTCTCTCACTATATTCTCTCTCTAATGTGAGCCAAATCTCTCTCTCTCTCTCTCTCTCTCTCTCTCTTTCCCCCCTTTTCTCTCATGTCACTTCCTCTTCCAATCATTAAGGAACATTCTTGGCAGTCTCTTTCTGAAAAAGTGCAGATCCTCCAAGGTTGCAGATCTGTCCTCTCTCCCACTCTCTCTTCCTTGATTCTCTCTCTCTCTCTCATGCTTCTCCCACTCCAGCTCCAACTGAGCGCAATGGAAAACTCCATTACCTCTGTGTGCTACAAAATTTCTCTCTCTACAGTCATGATCAACAATTCAAATTCAAGGGATATTGAACTGCACTCCCTCTCCTTCTTCCCTCCACAACGTAATCTTTTTCTCTTAACTCTGAGTACTCTCCACTTCTTTTCTCCACAACATAATCTTTTTCTCTTAACTCTGAGTACTCTCCACTTCTTCCTCCATAGCCACCTTCACCTGCTTGTAGCAGTCACCATTACACATTCTCACTAATTTGCTTGATTAACTAACACAATGTCATTCAATCCCCTACCACTGCAAGACATTACTAACAAATCAAAATGATATTGATTAAACGCTAATTTAGGGCAAGAGTATGCAACTGTGCGACTTGGCACATCTAATCCCAATGCTGGAGACTAGCTACGGAACCATGGATGCAAGGCAATCAACTTATGGGTTGATGGCCATATTTACCCTGGCGATCCAATGACCAATGCATCACTGCCTTTCCATAATGTCACTGAGCTACTGCAATTTATTGGAGATGGGAGAGACGGACTGTTAGGCTACTGCTGCAGATTACATTCAGCTTTTTTCAATGAAAGGGAAGCAACAAAACATCTCTGTGCTGCCTATTGTTCATTGCAAGAGAAGTACGTGAAAGACATTCAGCAAGTCAGAGAGGAAGCTTATGAGAAGATGAAGCAACTTAATGACGAGATGTCAAAGCTTATTACAAAAGCAGAGCATCAAAAAATGGAGCAAGAGTGTCGTCTAGACAATTATGTTCAGCTACAACACACTGCACGTAATATGCACCGGTGAATCGATCATCTCACACACATTCCATTGGGCTATCACATTCTCATGCGCAAGAGACATGTGATGTCTATGCTATCTTCAAGCGGTGGAGCTCGAAAGAAACGTATCCGTCAAACTTGGTAGGATTACAAATGCAAGCTTCTAGTTTTGTACAGTTTTTGTAGGTTGCTAAATATTATTGCAATATGTAGAAACTTGGATCGGACGATGAGGGGAATCGAGTCCAATGCTGAAACGATCGGACATACTCTGATGCAGTATATCATCAAACCAAAGGAGTTGGTGGAGCTATTGGATGATCCATCCAATGCTGGCATTGCTAAAGTTTTGCGCCAAAAGTATTTCAGTGAGCTGAAGAACATTGTTTCACCTCAGGAGATGATGGAGGTGTGTGACAGCACATGAATAAGTTTCAAGGCCTACGAAGCTTTGTATAGGCTTGTCACACTAGGTCACAGAGAAAAAGGTTTGTTTAGGTTGTTGCCAATGCCTTGCAGTGTTAGCGTCACAAAAAGGTGCACCAATAATGATGTTGCAAGCTTGCTGGGTGGATTTCAATATGTGGAGGATGTCCTGCCACTAGGAGAGAACAAATCTTTTCATTAAAACGAGTTCAATAATGTCTATGTTGACTTGTTGAAGCTCCATGAGTCAATGATCAGATTTTATGGGTTGACACAAGAAGAGTGTGATGGCAAAGTTATATTTGTGATGAAGCTTGATGAGTGCCAGATTGCCAAAGGTCAACGGCTCGAAAGGGTAAGCGTTATGCTTATGAACAGAGCCTTGGTGGGCGTTGATGTTGAGCTAAATGCCAGCGAGAAGGGAAGCACCTGTTTAAGTGTTCAATCCAAGAAGAATATTTGGAGGCTGGCAGATTTTTATCTCCCACATGAGACACATGAGTCTCTCAAATGGTATTTTAATCACACCCCAATCGTTGACGTCATTCGGCAACAACAAGAAGGAAAATGATTGCAGGTTTCAGGTCTGGGTACGTTCCAAGTGGAGTGGCATTTGGCAGGAGACTTGAAAACTCTCAAGTGTATGTTAGGATGCAAGCAAGGTGCAATGACCCTCTTTCCATGCACTTATTGCTGCCATAGTAAAATCTCATTAGGAACTGAGGGCAAGGGTAAGGGTAAGGGTGGCAAAGCTACAGTCAACTCTGCGAAAGGTGAGGGTAAGGGTAAGGGTGGCAAAGTTGCAGTCAATTCTGTGAAAGCCCACTACACAAACAATGGGTAAAGCACTCCAACAATGGTTTCAAGGTATCCTCAGTTGTAACCAGAGTGTACCCCCTAATCAAGACATGGATGATCCAAATTGGGATCCTATTCTATCGATTCCTCTGATAAATGTGCATATGTGCACTCTTCATGCCCGTCTATGAATTCTTGACAAGTTGCTGATGCTCCATATTAATTATGCTTGGAATATGGAGCCTGCAGAAAGAAGGGAAGAGTGTATCAGAGAACTTGAATCTATTCTATCAAGCGTTGACCTGCATGGTGGTGCATTAGAGCTATCAAAGGATAGGAAGCCAGCTAGAAGTACACAAGATCGTCCTAATAAAATATGTATGGGTGGAAGTCAAGCTAAGCATATGATTTCAGACTATTCTAACTCTCAAAGTCCCAATGAGTTTCAATTGTGTAAAAAGGTGTGTGACATTACTACCTACAGAGGTAACGAAGCATCCCTAGGAATTAAGCGTGCTCGTGTGTGGCAGTCTGTAGATGATATTTTTTGTTTGCTTGACAAGGCAAATCTAATCTCTACTGAGATATCCACTTTAAAGTTTGTAATCAATAGTTTCACAGCGCAAATGGTGGATGCCTGGAGGGAGACACACATAACACATTACATGGTGGGTTGAACACTTTGTCTTTGGAATAAAAAACATCAGTGTTTGAACTAAAGGTTTATATTTTTGCAGCATATTCTTTTTGCTCATAGCTCATTTTTTCTTGACACATTCGGCTCATTGGGCATCTGAAGTAGCCAAGGAATGGAGTGCTCACACTATCAAGCAAAAGCAATGTATTTTAAAAACACAAGGCATGGAGGTGGGAGAAAAAAGAGCAATGCCCTGCACGAAATGTGCAATTAGTTCTACAGAGTTTTAGCGAGAAGAGAAAAGAAGAAGACTAGAGCGCAAAGAAGCTTGAAATGCAGAATAGAGAAAGTGGTTAGTATGAGACGATCGCAATCATATCATGCTTCTAGTGCAAAAGATCGATTTCAACGATAGTTGGCGACAAGGCGACGAAATGGCAGACGCTGGGTGGAAAATCAATAAATTTTTGACACTAACCATTCCCATATTGAGCATACATTGTAATGCCACGTGATTTATTGATGTCCTAATTAGTGGTTTCATGTAACAAATTTTGACAATTTGGGAGTTATTTTGGATTTTTAATGGTATTATTGAGTTTTTAAGTTTTTCTTTAAAAATTAGTACTTTATAAGTCAAAACTCACAGCTTGAAGTCCATTTCTTGTTTGCACATTCTAGAAGATCCACTCGAGCACAAACACACACACACTCACATCTTGCACCACATGGACGATTCACACAAGCAGGCTGGCACTACACACAAAAATACCACCACAACCATTCACATCGCAGAAAAATCCACAGCCGGAACCCCCTGCAGAATGCATGGCTTCAAATCCACATCCCTAACCACAAGTGGATAACTTAGTGCCCCAGCTTGATCCAAACACCCAAGAGCCTCCCCAACCATCAAATCCAGATGATCAAAGCAACATGCGACACATATTTGGTGGTCTCGACGATTTAACCCATGCCACTCGCACACCTCTTCCAGATCCCCCACTGATTTCACCTCTTTACAGAGCAACATAAGAAACTAGAGAAACAGAAGAGGAATATCGAGGTCCACTTGAAAATCCACCGCCATCGCCTCTTGCCACAACCAAAGGTACTCAGACCACCCCACATACTACACCATGAAAGTTTCCACCGCGAATCAAAGAAAGAGTAATCAAGGTAATACTAGGCAACCCGGTATCTAAAGCAAAAGAGGCCAAGAGGAGCAAAAGACAAAGGGAGAGGGAAAAGAAAGAGGCAGCTGAAAAGGAAGCCCTTAGAGTACAAGAAGAGCAGAGAAGACAAAGAGAGCAAGAGGAAAGGCAGAGAGTTGAGGCCGAGAGAGCTCATTTGAACAACTTACAAGGACGCGCAGAGGCAGAGAAGAAGGCGGCATAAGATAGAGCTCAAGCCACCCAACAAGCAAAGGTTGGGAGCTCAAAGCCTTAAAAAATCCCTTAGAGAGCCAAGCAATGTGCAAAAAGAAAAAGGGACAAGGTGACACCAAAAGAGCAGCAAACCCAAGAGGAGAGGAGGAAAAAATACAAAGATGATCCTCCTCAATGGGCTAGGTAGGTGGCTCCTCCACCACCACCAACAACACAGAAAAAGTAGAGATGGAGGCCAAGCACAGTGGCTCTGCGTGCGATCAGGAAATACCAAAAGAGCACTGAGCCAATCATACCCAAAGCGGCCTTCTCTCGGGTGGTGAGAGAGATGATAGATGAATATAGTGATTCCATTACAAGAATACAATGTGTAGCTTTATTGGCTTTACAGGATGTCGCCGAAGACATTTTGGTGCAGCTTTTTCAAGATGGCATCTCTTGTATGGCGCATGCAAAACGTGTAACTTTAAAAAATACGAATTTAGCCTTAGCACTAAATTTAAGAAATGAAGGATGCCTTCATAAGATGTAGTTTATCCTATGTACTCTCTCTTCATGAGATTTGCAATCTTTCTGTATAATATCAATTGGCAAATTTCTACCATTCCGAGCAATTGTTCAATTTTTATTTGTAAATTGTTTTTTATAAGTATTTGAATTGTTGGACACGTGCACAAAACCTTGAACATGCAGCTAGTGGGCGGCCGAGGGGAGTGTCTCGGAGATAATTTTGTGAAATGAGGCGACAGGGGGGCGTACGGGGTCAAGAAGGGCATGTGACGCATCGGCGGCACTGGGCGGGGTCCGACCGTGTAAAAAAATCCCCTACACGCAGGGAGCAATTCTGTCAGTGGGGTCGAATTACTCCCTGTGCGCCGTGGCACACAGGTCCTTTTTTTGCACCGACCGACCCCATCCGGCGACGCCGATACATCACATGCCCTTCTTGACACCGTACGCCCCCGTTGTCGCCTTGTTTTGCAAAGTCATCTTCGAGATGCTCCCTCCGGCCACCCCGCTGGCTGCATGTTCGAGGTTCTGTGCACGTGTGTGCCTTGACGGGCAAAAATGGAAATTATTGAATAATATGAATAAAAAAATAAGTACTGAATGGTGACAAAAATCATTGACAAAAACATTTATTCTTTATTGATTCGAATATTACATCATGGTCGATTGGTTTTTCTACCAATTACGTCTCTAGGTAATGGACGAATAGCTGACTTGACACCAAGGGATTTTACAATTTCCTTTGGGTTTGTCAACCCTTGACCTAGGCTCAAGGCACAGTGGGAGAGGACCTAGCCTGGGCGTTTGCCTGGAAAGGCATACAATGCTGCCTCTCGGTCCACCAATATACATTTGTGAGCGTTTAAGGTGAGAGAATCTTTAGCGAGTATGCCACTTAATGCTTTACACTTTAGCAGCTCCGCATAACCATTCTTGGAGAACTCTGTGTGAGCAACTCTAAGAATCGATGGCCCCAGATGGCTCAGATAGTGCCAAAGAGAACTATCTCTACCCGTGGAGATGTTGCGCGAACCTCTAGTACGCATTGCGAACTTATCAACATGATAAGCCGTCTGCAAAGCATTTTAATTGATATTAACACTTGTAGTAAGGAATACTAGAAATTCTACCAGGTTTAGATTTATTTACCTCAGTTTCTTCATCCCTCTCTTCAAGATTTTTCTTTGTAAGATCGATGCTAGATCGATCATCTCTACCAATTGCAATCAGTGGTTTGTGTGGATGAAATGTGCTCTCTGGTACGCTTTCGTAGAAAGAGTCACATGATTTTATTTCCACTAGTGTACTTGCTACTGTTTGCTACAACTGTTGTTCATTTTCACCGGGGAGGAAAGAGAGGCTTGCTGGGAGATCTTGGTCTTCGAAATCAATTTGAAAATTGACTTTATCTTCCTTCCCACTGGGATCCTTCATGCCCGCATAGATAGCAAGCACTGCAAGTGACTCAGCTTCTTTGAGTCCTAACATTTTGGCAATGTCGTCAAGGAACAAAAACTGACGATCATCCACTACCACTGGATGCAAAGTGAGAATTTGGAGGTCCGGGATGTCTTCCAACACCTCATCTCCCTCTATCATTCGATCTTCCTCCTCAGTGGTGCTGGGATCTTGCATGAGTACGAGTGCCATAGATGCTTCGGCCTGCTCATCTATCTCTTCGATAACTTTATTTGATTCCTCCACAATGGTCACAGGAGGTCTTTGGTTGACCTTTTCCTTTGATTTTCCCTTGTCCATGCCCTCAAGCACAAGTAATGCCAGAACCATGTCCCATGAAATAAAGTGGGTGCCTATGCACCCCATGCCTAAATCCATGAGATCATCCTCATCCTCTATCTTGAAGTCCCGTTCCGTGAGGCCTTTAATAAACCTCAACAAGCAAAACCAGAAGTTTTTGTCAGCCGCATAGAGATGCTTCAAGAAATCCACTGGCAACCACACCATGTCGGATCCCTCAAAGATCATGGCATATTCCTCCATGTGCTGCACCATGTAGCCAAGAAATCTTTTGAATGCCTCTGCATGAAGGTTGGCAGTGGCCTGCATGTCAATTGTCCCCTCAAACACACTGAGTAGTTCATGTGCTCGATCTGCAAGTCCTAGCTTTTCTAATTGTGTGAGAAGTGCATCAGTAGATGTTGCCATGGGTTCGTTCGCGAAGAAGATGTGAAGACAACTTAGAGCTAGAGTTTTGTGAATGTGAGAAATGAAATTTAAAAACTAGAAAGTCACTTATATACCCAAAGTCACTTTTTTAAAAGCACTTAAGTTAATGTCAAAATAACTTAAAACTTAAATTTTAAACAAAATCACGCGACAAAGCATTGAAAGACACCAACATTGAAAACATTTGTGCTCCACAATAAATAAATTGCACGTTTCAATTGAAATCTTGAACAAGCTAAGAATAAACAAGTATGCGTAGAAACAAGACTCAAAACACCGTATGTATTAATGTGGACAAAATCCATGTTAGTTACAAGATTTTACAAAAATACATCGCGAAAACGGAATGTTCTCACACAAAAAGCTCTTCTCTTTCCTGGAGTGAACAATCTTTTCATTGATTACAAAGGCATATTTCTTGGGCAAGGTATATCTAAGATTATGATACTCGCGAAGGTGACTAAGATACCATTCATTGTTCACTGTAATGTGGTGCATTGCATCATCGTGGAGATGTATTTGCAGGTCAACCGATTCTCTTGCAGCAACCTTAGAGTCTAGTGCCTCCCATTCTCCCATCGTCACTTCCATACTCTATAGGGAAAGACCATCGACAAGCTTTGCTTCGCAATATGGTATTTGAACACCACCTTGTCAGCAACTACAGAGCACTTGATTCTATCTCCCTGGTGGTTGACTACCTTAGTTCCCCATCTAGCTGCAAGAAACCTGTTGATCGTATTTCCCCCTTTGCAAGTCCACATTGTTGGTGTCCTGTGAACACTCTGAAGTCAAAATATAACACAAACACATGAAGAGACATAAACCACGTTACTGTGGCTTTATGGGAACCATAGGTGTACTTCATTGCTGGTTGCACATCCACCTCGATTCTCCTTTGGGTTGCTGCGATCAAGGCATTGTCTGGCTTAGACCATTCCAAACTCTCCAAGGTTGTCAAGTGAACCAAAGATAGATTACCATATCCATTTTGCCTAGGTGTTACATAAGTATGATCATTAAAAAAAAGTGAGGCAAGCTTAGAGGACTGACAATCAACATAGGTCAATTTGCCAAGATCAGTGTGCATGGCCTCAAAAGTTCCATTGAAGGACTCTATTGGCCCCCACTCCAAAAAATCGGATGAAAAAACATCTGTAAACATGAACAAAAAGCAATGGAAATCTTACAGTCATCAAGAGCAACACACAAGGCATAAATACTAAATAGATAACCAAAAAACTTGCAAGAGGAGTAAAAATTACAATTTGCAGGAAACCTCGATGGAGCCATTGTTGTCTCTAGCTTCAGTTATGAAGCAACATACACATGTTGCACCTTCTAAAGCCTCTTGCCTTCTTGTGTTTGCTTGAACTCCATGATTCTTCCCTTCCAATGGTGTGCTCAAGAAGCCATGTATCTCCTTTAGACCTTGTGTGCACCTCTTGAGCTGGGCTGCATTGTGGACCCACATCATTTGTTTTAACTCCATCGTCACCCAATATCCATTGTCGTCTTGTACATTGCTGCATGAAATGGAGTCAATGACACTCCTTGGTCCTCGAGTACCTGATGATGCCATGGAAAATAGTGGCATAACCTACACACAAATACTTATGATTAGACATTGCACATCCATGTTCTCAGCTGTATAAAGAGCAAGAATCTTGATGGTACACAAAGGTGAAGGATGCCACTTACTGCTATACTGCTCCATCTGCTTGTTGGCTTAATGTGGAAGAAATGTTGCAAAGCTTGAGAGAGAAGTAGATCCTCTCTAGAGAGCTTAATGGAGAAGGAGCAAGAATCCTGTTGAGGAAAGAAAGAGGGATGATGTAGCAGAAGGATATGCTGTATACTTCAGCTTTAGCTAGAGGTGTTTAGTGAAGCCCATGGAGTAATGGAGATCTTCAGTTTGAGGAGAATGCAGCCCTTAAGAATGCAGTAAGCTTGAGGAGGGAAAGGAGGTTCAAACTTCTGTTGTAGAGATTTTGGGAGGGAAAACTGAAAGGAAGGAAAGAGAAACAAAGTGAAGTAAAGAGAAGTGAGAGATTGTACAATAGAGAGAGAGGGAGGGAATGATCAACACATTTTTGGAGGGGACCCCTTTTAGGAGAGAGGGGGGGAGGAACTGGCAGCCACTAGAGAGA